>NC_055975.1:18755489-19055489 GCF_018492685.1 Alosa sapidissima | reverse complement strand
ACATTAAATTACATTTAGCAGACACTTCTTGACCAAAGTGACTTACATATGTCAGCTATATTACAAGGGATCACATTGTCCCCGGAGGGGTTAAGTGCCTTGCTCAAGGGCACAACGGTGGAAGCCGGGAATTGAACCGACAACTTTCAGGCTACTGCACGCTAACCCAGCTCCTTAACCACTACACTACCACCGCCCCCAGGGTTTCAGAGGATGAAAGACTGTGAAGTGAACATGTGGCTAATGAGTTCTAAGTGGAGACTGTGTTGTGGTTGCAGATGGGCTGGAGCATGTGGAGGAAGTGAGGCTGATTAAGAACATTTACATCGAGGACACCTGCCTGGAGAGGCTGAGCAAGACGGAGAAGCTTCAGGACACCCTCCGTCGCCTGGAGATAGTCTCCTGTGGTAACATTACAGATAAGGGCCTCATCGCCCTGCACCACTTGAGGTGGGTGACCTCACCAGTATGAGGGAGTTTGTTTGTTTGTTTGTTTAATTTAAGGCCATTTCCGCAACTAAGGCTATTTAATGGCCAGAGCACTGTGTGTTACAGAAACTTAAATATATTTTTTAAAATCTATGCTAATAAGATATTCTAAAACCTTCAAAGGTGGGACCTTACTAAAAACATCAGCTATAGAATTTTGATGATAAAATTGTTGTCTTATGGTTCTTCAGTATGAGGGAGAGTGAGTGGAAATGTTTGGTCATGATACATGCTACATGTTGTGGCCAAAATGTTGATGAGGTTGAGGCCACTAAGGTGGTCAACAAACTCCAGGGCATGGCTATTGTGTATTTCTGAGCTTGACGTCATTTCTGAGCTAGATGTCATCAAGTGTTTTCATAGAGATAATGGCCGTTGTGAAAGATTCACTTCTCTATTCAGAGGGCTATCCAGTAATTGACAGTGGTATGTGAAGTGAGCTATACAGTAAATTCCCCTTTGCTTTGTACTTGACTAGTGTTAAGCCAGCTATTGTATCCCCGATGTTCCCCCTGTAGGAATCTGGAGTATCTGTTCCTGAGTGACCTGCCCGGGGTGAGGGAGAAAGAGACTACCGTTGACCGACTACAGACCGCTCTGCCACAGCTGGACATTGAACTGGACC
This sequence comes from Alosa sapidissima, assembly GCF_018492685.1. Classification (NCBI taxonomy): domain Eukaryota; kingdom Metazoa; phylum Chordata; class Actinopteri; order Clupeiformes; family Clupeidae; genus Alosa; species Alosa sapidissima. The sequence goes on along the minus strand of NC_055975.1, from coordinate 19,054,375 downwards.
TGGGCTGACTCACTCTACCTGCCATGGACGCAGTGATGTCCATGGTGACGGTAACCATAGAAATGTCAATGCCAATGATGTCAAACAGCAACTGAGCAGAAAAATTACTAGGAGATACATTTTGCTCTGTCACAGCACTTTATTTATAGCAACAGAGAAAAGAGAGTCAAACACAAAGAGATTCTAATGTTGTTTTGCTATGTTATTCTAGGTATCAAACATTGTTATTGTTACTCCATAGAAAAGAACCACAGAGACATTGTTATTACTAAGAAAGCTTTTATGCATGCATGAAGATGCTAAAAATTGCTCCTTGACTCAAGACTCATGACTCCTTGTCACGTAATTCGTTGATTTGGCATTTGGTGCAAGTCAAGGGGACACTGCAGGGCTATAGAGCACCACTTGTTGGGGAGATATATATATATATAATACCAACCAACCAATAAAGCTTAAAAGCTTAATAAAGCTACCAAAAAATGTGTCTTTTTACATTTTTTTCTTTTTTACTCAAATGACCAAATGGCTGCATTTGAGGAACTGGCTAATGATTACAATTTACTAAACTGAATTTAGTTCTGGGGGGGGGGTTCTGTGCTGTGTCACCACGGTGCTGGACTGTGGGGCCAGCACTGTTCTTTACTGCCAGGTGAGTGAACTGGGCTGGTGTGGAGGTGATCGGTGACCTCTCTCAATGCGGCCAGCCTGTGACAGTGTTTCCATTTGCGTGAGTCGGTGTCATTTTTACCCACTTTCCTTCCTACTTCTCGCATAACCTGAGCACTTAATTTGTCTCCGAGAACGTTTTTTCGGCATTTTGTTTAGATTTCATTTCACATTTTGTTTAATGTGGTCATTTCATATCTAGACTGAATAAATATCTGAAGAGTTATATGGTAGATGTAAATGGGGTTTTTTTTCCAGCTCACCAATTGTTGTGCTTAAGTATTACTACTGCGCACTGACCTAGATAAAAATGGCAGCAGACCAGTCAGTGTTACTGCTACCCACTTGGTATTTGATTTGAAAGGCAATGCTACCAACTGGCCAGTGTAGAAAACCCTGAATTAAGAGCCAGTGAATCCTAATGTGCGAGTTGAATTAGGTGTTGGCGGATCTGTTTTCAGTGACCGATCTGATTTCCGAGTGTGAATCCAGTCTTTGCCTGAATCCAGACTGCCTGACTGATTCAGCTGATCAAAAACCAGATCAAGCCCCCTTCCAATGTGGCTTTGTCATGAAACATTTTCCCCAATCAGTATAGACCCTTTCATCAATAAAAACAAAAACAATGCTTGAACGTTCTATTTGGGCCCCAATCTACTTCCTCTGCATTAAGATAACATATGGAATGTTAAAAAGGAAGTCTTGTGGGGCCAACTATGATGCTGATAATGGAACTCTCTTGAAAGGGTCCATAGAACTGAAAAACAGCCCTGGAACATGTTATTCACTAGAAAATCCTGTCATTGATTCACTCATATACATTTTCTAAAAAAGAAATAAACAAAATATACAAAATAAACAATTATATTTGGCAAACAGGGAGAGGCAGTAGAGTCCCTTTGTTGTCTAAGTACCGTTAGCAGAGCACTAGACTGCTCATTGTCAACATTCACAAATACATCCAACACCTAACAAATAAAACCTGAAGATTACCCAGTAGCTAGAAAAAAGGCTCTTTGTAGATAATGTGGTGTAATGCATCAGACCCTATAGATCAGGGATTCTCAAACTTTTGTGGGCCAGGGACCCCTCATGAAGTGGAAAATTCTCCAAGGACCCCTCATAATTGCAACACATAAAACTTAAGTTAATCATGAAGCTGTATAGCCTTTTTTTCTGTTAGATGCTTATGTTATATGTATTTTAAAAACATAGAGTGCTAATACCACAATAGTCATGTTAGCAAACTTTGACAGTATGTAGGATTTTTTTTAAAGGATTGTTGCTTCTTTGTCAAATGTAGGCCTGTTGTGTTGAACATATAGTGTTTGCTTCACATAACTTACATACAACATAATTAATAGTAAAGTGTTTTGACGTATTGATGTAACGTATCAGCAGATCAATTGGGCAAATGCTGATACTGTAGCATTTTTCGCCATATAAGACAATTTCATATTTTGTAGCAAACTTTGTCAGGGACCCCCTAACAATGTGCTGCGGACCCCACTTTGAGAATCAATGCTATAGATAACAGCAAAATGCCTAGTGAGGGTTTGAAACTGGACTACATCACTGGTTCCGTATCAGACCTGTTAAGACCAAGTAGGGGGGAGTCAGGAGTGAGAAGTCTTATGCACCTTTATGACTGCAGGAATTCTAACCATCAAAACAGAAACACCTCATATTTTATTTAATCAGCCATTTGAAGACTCTCAGGATATTAAATGTGTAAAAATGTGTAGCATGTTGGTTTTCTTCTTTAGAATCAGAGCAACTAAAAATCTTAGTGTGTGTTGCATGCATATCATGCATTTTCCCGTCTTATTTCCATTTCTCAAAGATAGAAAAAGGAATAAAAAATAAAAAAGGAACATAATGCAATAAATGGTTGGAATATTGAGAAACACTAGCTTTTCAAACATGGCTTTAGATTCAAACTGCACTTGAGGAAATGAGAAATGTTGTGCAGGTCTCTTCCTAGACCTAGATTATGCTTTTTGGACCCAGCCACACTGGGTCTGAAATTACCTGCTCTTGCACTTATTAGTTAGAGCCTATGTCACCACTCCAGAGAGGAACCCAAAACTTGGTACTGATCAGCTAATGGGTACCAACTTGCTTCTGCTTAAAATGGCTACTGGAGAGTGTCCTTTCAACATTCTCAAAGGTATTTTGTCCAGCACAGGTTTGCAACTGCTGTTCCTGAACTAGGCAATAGGTCAAAATAAAGGAGATATAAAAACCTAGCAATCTGGCTTGCAAGAGTATTAGTGAGACTGAAAATAGGTTTTTGGTTGCTTAGTTTCTCCTCAGACCGTGTTTCATTTTTCACACTAAAGTAACCCTCACAGGAAGGGATACTCCTACACCGGTCACTTTCCTCCCCTCTGCTGCCCGACATACTGATTGGACCATCTTCTGCAGGTTGTGAGAGTGAGGGGTTTTCAAAGCATTGGCTAGTCCCTGAGTTATCCAAGGAAACTGCTGGTGTGTCTGCGTTTGTGTGGGAGAAGGTATGCATGTGTGTGTTAGATGTTGGGGAAGTGGTAGTTGAATTTGCGCAAGTTGTAGTATTTGTTGTTCCTGTTGTCCAGAACAGGGAAGATGCTACTGCTGGTTAGCTGAGGCAAATACTGAGAAAGACAGAGAGAGAGAAAGAAAGAAGGAGAGAGAGGATTCAGTACAAGAACTAATTTGGTTACACTAAGTCGCTCACATCATGAATCTTGAATTTCCATTTGGGGATCAATAAAGTATCTATCTTATCTATCTATCTAATCATAACTCAATAGTACAATAGTACTAAGTAGAGTAAGTAAAGTACTATGGTTATAAAATCTCAACACAATTTCCCTATACAACCCCATAGCATGCATGACATTTTCTTAATGGCTGGTAGATTGCAGTGTCTTCACCTCCGGTGGGAAATAGTACAACACTGGGGGACACCCCTGGCACAACAGGGCAGAAGATGCAACGTTTCCATGACAACTCACCCCAGGAGGCAGGTGTTTGGCGCGGGGTTGCCGCGAGCGTCTCTTGGTGGCCCGGTTGAGCTCCCGAGCCACGCTCTCACTCTCCTCTCGCAGGCTGTCGAAGTAGGGGTGCTCAAGCAGCTGCTCGCACGTCAGACGCTCGGATGGATCCATCCGCAGGCAGCCCTGGGGTCAGAGGGTGAAAGGCCAAAGGGCAACTCTAAGTAATCGTTTATTTACCTTTACGTATATTCATATTCATGTTATAGTTATATTTCAATCAACAACCTTCCTCACAATGCGGTGCTGGAAGGAGGATGACAATGAAGATTAAACCAAAAAGTATTTCTGTGTGTGTGTGTGTGTGGCTTACCCTCATAAGACTGAGTGCTTGGTAAGAGAGGTTAGGGTATTTCTGCTCCAGAGTCTCCTAAAGATGCACACACAAACAATGATTATGTGATAAGGGACCTCCTCACAGTGCTCTGTATTCCCTCAATGAGAGTGTTTGTGTGTGTGTGAGAGAGAGAGTGTGAGTGTGTGTGTTAGTGTTTCCCCTGGGAGTGTGTTTGGAAAGTTTGATATGGCAGGATGTTTACAAACAGCAAATTAATTGTGTATGCTTCAATGAGGTTGAGGGCAAACAAGGTGTGTGTGTGTGTGCGCTTGTCCTCTTACCATCTCTAGTGGTTCAGGGACAGATACCCCACTGAAGAACTGGTTGTTGCTGAAGACCTGCTGGTGCCTTGGGATCAGATCTCCTACAGGGAGAGTGAAGTCAGGTCACAGACAGCACTACACAAATACACTCACTGTTCACGCCATGTTACACACTTACACATGAAGACAAACGTAAATATTCAGACAAAATATTAATGGAATATGTCAGGTGTAAATACTCTCTCTTGCTATTTATTAAAAAATATTTCTTGATCTATCTTTCTTTGCACTCGCACAGAAAAAGCTGAACACCTAATGAAATTTCACTACATGCTTTACGTTACTATTTATATGTATGTGACAAATAAACCTCCTTGTATCCTTGTAATAAAGATATGATAAATATGAAAACAAAGTTGATGTTCATGATCAACATCATGATTGTAAATATTGCATCACATCATTTAAATATTTCATCGCATATCTACACACACAATCACCACAACATGCTTTTTTTCTTACCCAGTGTTTTTCTGATGAGGTAGAGCTGGTCCACGTCAGATTTGCCCGGCCAGAGGGGGGAGCCGGAGAGCAGCTCAGCGAAGACGCAGCCCACCGCCCACACGTCCACTGGGGGGCCGTACTGCGTGTCCCCCACCAGCAGCTCCGGGGCCCGGTACCACCGGGTCGCCACGTAGTCTGTGTAGTAGTCACAGGGCCCCGCTGTTGAGGGAGAGAGGGGGGGGGTGGGGGCAAACAGGAGGGAGACAGAGAAAAGTGGATGTACAGGAAATTAAAAGCAAGAGAGAGGGAGAGAGACAGAATGGTGAATGAGAGATGAGGGAGTGATAGATTATGAACAGAAGGAAACAGGAGTAATGAGAAAAACAAAAGAAAGAGAGAGAAAGGGAGTGAGTGCATGTGTGAGAGAAGCACATTCTGTCCCAAAAAGGGACATTACGAGGCAGCTTGATCCAACCCTACGATTTAGGAGGACTATCTTAAAGGTGCGATACGTACTGAGGATACGGGCGAAGCCGAAGTCACATAGCTTAATGACCTGCTGTTTGGTGATGAGGATGTTCTCTGGCTTTACATCTCTGTGGATACACTGTCACACACACACACACACACACACACACACACAGTAAACACAAAACACAAAAAGTAAACACATTTTGCTTGTTTAAACAGAGCATATTACTGTAGGATCAGTATTTTAGAAGAGGTTACGGACGAATAGGTTGGGAGTGACTGACAGAGTGGACTGTCTTTAGAGGAGCAAAGAGGGAAAGGCCTTCACTCCCCTCCCCTTTAACCCTACAAAGAGACCCTGTGAAGAGGGCTGTTACTACTGACTAGTCCTCTGTGTGTGTGTGTGTGTGTGTGCGTGGGCGTGTGCGTGTGCGTGTGCGTGTGCGTGTGTGTGTTTTAACAGCCCTCCAGTAAAGAGAAAAGAATTCTTATAAGGACAACCATGAACTAGCTCTGTGGAGTGAGTGAGTGAGTGAGAGAAAGAGGGAGTGTTCAAGGGGAGGGGGGTGCAGTGTGTGAGTGAAGAACACATGGCAGAAGCTGTGGGTTCTGTTCACAGTATGCATATTAACACAGCTGTGACAATAGTTTGTTACTGTATGTAGACATGGTGTCCTAGTGTGTGTTTGTAGACATGGTGTGCTAGTCTGTGTATGTAGACATGGTGTGCTAGTCTGTGTATGTACACATGGTGTGTTAGTCTGTGTATGTGCTAGTCTGTGTATGTACACATGGTGTTAGTGTGTGTTTGTAGACATGGTGTGTTAGTCTGTGTATGTAGACATGGTGTTAGTGTGTGTTTGTAGACATGATTAGTGTGAGACGGTGGTAGTGTAGTGGTTAAGGACCCGGGTTAGCATGCAGCAGCCTGAAAAGTGGTGGGTTCAATACCCGGTTTCCATCGCTGTGCCCTTGAGCAAGGCACCTAACCCAGAGTTGCCCCGGGGATATAATTGAACTGCTAAATTAATTAATATAGACATGGTGTGTATGTGGACATGATGTGTCTTACATTTTGTTTATGGCAGAAGTTGACAGCCTGGAGTGTTTGCCAGGTGATGCTTTTCACCAGGTGCTCAGGAACTCTGCAGTGTTCAGACAAAAACAACTCAGGCAATCAGCAATGCCTAACCAGTACGATCCTCTCCACAAAAACAACCCACTCCCCGCTGAAATCCACATCTCAGACCATGTCATTGTATTTCCTATAGTCCTATGGCGTGTCTATTGGTTTCAGGACAAACTTTTTTCCTCCCTTACCTGGCTTACAGACAGGTAAAGTAAGACATGTTCTCTCTCTCCTTCAGGGACAGAGGAAGTATTGAGGTAGGTAGGGGTTTTGTCAGTAGCACTGGCTTGGGGGTTTGTTGATTCAGAGTCCATTTATCAGAGCTGTCGAGGGAGAGGCCTAAATCGAGCCGGAGGGGACCATTTCAGCCCTTCCACCCTGTGCCAGCAATGGATTCTAAGACATAGCATCGCAATAAACATTCCGCAACAATCAGCTCTGACGCCATGACAACCGTCAAACATTATGGCTGCCAGAGAACCTGGACTGGACAGCCTCTCGTTAAAGAATGTGGAGTGTGTTTGTGTGTGTGGGAGAGAAAGAGCGAGGGAGAGTGAGAGTGTTGTGTTGTGTGTTTTTTATTTTTTGAGAAACAAGTCAGAGGTGGGGGGCCTACAAATGTTGGAGTGTGATCTCTGTGTGTGTGTTTAGGACTTCAACAGAAATAACAGAAGAGTGTAAAATACAGTATGCATACATTTGCAAAAAGGCAAGAAAACAGTCCAACAACTTCCCATTTTGCATGTGGTGTGTATGTGTGTGTGTGTGTGTGTGTGTGTGTGTGTGTGTGACACACTTACCCATGTGGGTAGCGGTCCAGCTCATTGAGGACAGTGTGGTCACAGTACTCAAACACCAGGTGTAGCTTACGCTTGCGGCGAAACACCTCGATTAGGTTAACCAGGTTACTGTGCTTTAGTTGCTGTAGGGAGCACACACATACACACACACACACACACACACACACACACACACACACACATGTGGAGGTGCATTGAAGAAGTGTTAATGACCAGGAGCTGTCAGGGGCAAGCTGATGCATGTTTTATCAAACACACATCTTAAGGCAGGATGATTTATGAGGATGCTCATAAAAATCTCACATGGCACATCAGATAACCCGCAAGCACACAATAACAAGCCTTTCATCGCTAGGTACAACTGGCTGCTGTTTCACCCAGATTTCTAGGCACAACCGTGCACATTCACAGACTATTTTCCTGACCTACATGTTATCAACAAATTGGCAATTTGTCAATACTGACATTCAAGACCATTAGTGTAATTCTGACCTTTTTGCAAGAGGTAAGAAATTCCATGCTGCTCCATATGAAGGTGGGCAGCTCATATAAATAATTAATTACATTTGGCATCCATCAAGAACAGTGGGTTGTAATCTACATGCTCAGCAGTTGTTAATATGAAAAACGTCTAAGCCAGTGACGGCCAAAATCACAAGGCCTATGGAGAACTGTCAAATTCAGGACTGTTCTGCATACTGATGCTTCATGGCTCTCTGTGTATGAACCCTCACTGAGCTCTAGACGGTGGAAGAGAACAAACTCTAAAACTGAAGAGAATGGACAGAGAAAGCACTCTCTTGTCCTGCGTCCAAGTAGGGTAACTGGAGATGGGTCTCTAATCTAGCCTTGTGCCACCTTCTTTGGCATCTGGGCATGGGCACATGGTAGAGGTGTGTGGTAAGCGATGTGTGTGTGTGTGTGTGTGTGTGTGTGTGTGTGTTGCTCAGCAACACACTTCATGGCACCTCAGCTGGCATCAGGACACCAATGGGAAGTCTGTGAGAATTTGTGTGTGCTCCAGAATAACACCTTTCTAAACACTCTACTCCTGCCACTTCTCCTGGCATGAAGACAGAGGGCTGAAGTGTGAGTGTGGGTTTTTTTCACAACCCAGGACGGTTTTACATTCATGAAAACACGCATGCTGCTACATTCATGAAAAAAAAATAAGATTTTTAACTTCAAGACTGGAAGGCATAAGAAGCTATGGACATCGGACAGTAACCTTATACATAAACGAAAATTATAGAGAAAAGGGAATATATTTATATTTTGTCAGAATAGGAGCAAAAAGCGCAGCTCACATAGACACAGCAGTTTTTAAGCAGTTTGACGCTCGGTGCATCCAAACTGACCAGAATGAATTTGGAAGCTGACCAGGCAGTTTAACATTCCACATTTTATAGTCTGTTGTCAAATGCAAATGTTTAGTTTAGCTTTAATAATAAGAAACGTATAAACGTAAATGGCGTTACCTTAAGCATACGGATTTCCCGAAGAGCGATTTTCTTAATGATAGGGTCATCCTCAGATTCCACAAACTTCTTGATGGCCACAATCTGGCCCGTGTCTTTGTTTCTGCATTTGAATACGACTCCATATGAGCCCTCTCCAATCTTTCCAATCTTCTCATACTTTTCCATCCTGCAAAGCGGTGGCTCCCGACAGAATCTCCACCGCAGGCGCAATCTGTGCGCACAGGCGCGACCTGAGATGCGAGACAAACTTTTACTTTGCAGACATTTTCCAGGAGCAGATACAACATCAGATGTTTGCTCATAGATTTTTTTTGGATGCTGTGGTAGATCCTGTCGGCTCTTCAGAAAATCATAACAGGTAGCATTTATTTCGCTTCACGTTGTCCAATGCATTTGGGTTATTTGAGAGGTAATTGTACGTTTTCTAATTTATAATCATATTTTCATATTTAAGTTATAAGAAATATTTTGTGCAAAACCTAAAACAATATTTAACCTCGCTTTGTTGACCGAAATATTTATTTGGGCCTGTGTTTTCTTTTTTAGTAGGCTAAACATATCATCCCTTCAAAGATTGTGCATTATGTGGGCTGATCAACAGAAACATTGTGTTTAAAGGGACCTGTTTGCAGATGCACTCATTTTCATCATGGACCAACTCTGGACTCTGGACTACCGTGCGCAGAAAATAGGATATTTCAGCGCCAAACTAGCCTACTGGACGTTCTGTGGACAGTTCAGTCACAAAACCACACTGGATAAACAACAGGCGCATCTAACAGTCGCTTTCCAACATTCAAAAACACTCAGCATCAGGCCGCACGTAACCCACTTTATGCATGCAATTTCGCCACGGGGATTTGTACAACAACAAATGCTTGGAAAATGATCTCCGGGCAACAGGTGAATGACTGCCCTTATCGCGGGCATACAATTCGATTACATCGGATCAAGAGATCAATTAACCCGGCCGCGGCAACACTACACCTGAGGGTACATGGGGATTGCGTAACGTGAAAGATCACAGAGAGCAAACGCAAAGAACCAAACCAGATCTCGGAAAAAAAATCTTCTACCGATTCGCCTACGCAAAAATGGAAATATGGAAGCTGTAGACAACAGAATTTCTGTGCATTTATACTCTTGTGGATGGCAACAAACTTAGAACAGATTTGCGTGTAGCCATCTCAACAGAGTTGAGACTAAAAAAGAAGCGAGAAAAACACATCTAACATTATAGCCTACACATAAATTAGATTATAGTTTCACCCACCTGTTGTAGAGCGAAGAACCAATCGGATCTGCAGAGATAAAACAGATGTAGTACCAGATAATCGTCCGACTTTTTTGAAGGGATGTGTTTGTAAGTATTGTGTGTGACCCGACGAGTGTAAACGTCTGAGTGTGTGTGGGTTTGTTGAGTGGGATACTTCTTGTCCAGGTCCTTCGCTTTTACAGTCTGGTCCCCATAGGAACTACAAAGCAAGCTCCACCCCCCATCAAGCTGAGAGCAATATCTCCTAGCACACATACTCACCAATAACCACACGCTTCAACTCTGATTGGTAGCAACACATCACACTTTCTCTCTCACACACACTCTGCTTACCTCACTAACTGCGCTGGGGTCTTTTGGCTCAGGATGTATCTGGGCACAAGAGGCTGTGGTGCATGTTTCCCTTACTCTCTCCAACCACACACAAACACAGACACCACTGTTCCCTGTGCAGTTTCTCTGACTCCCTCTTACACACAGAGCATTGTCACAGTGATCACAGACATGAGCTCCTATTTTAGGACCTTAAATGTGCTCAGATCTGTGTTTGGATTCCCCTCCCTGGTGCTGTGTGGATTTATAGATGTAAAAGGCAAATGCAGGCACCCTTTGAATGCAAATCATGACATCTGCTGGTTACTGTACAGGGAATTCCTTTGACGCTACATTCTGATGATGGATGGGTAGAATGAGCAAGTGGGAGGAAAAAGAGAAAGGAAGAGAGAGATACACAGGGGGCTGTCGCCGTGCCAACCATTGGTGTGATGACGACAGTCTCAGAGTGACTCGCTGTCGGTCTGGGTGCTGTGCAGCAGCTACTTTTAAACCACTAGAGGCCCCAAATATAGACCTGCTTTGGGATACACACACACACACACACACACAAACTGAGCAACACCACCTGGATGCTGGGAAATGATGGAGGGAGGAGGTCTCACTGTGCTACATTTAGCAAATACGCCATTGATGGTTACTAAAGATGGAGCGTTGACGAGGCAGAGGCAAAACAATGACAAAGATTTTGTTGTTCTTCGGTTTCTGAAGGTCACCTCTGTCAGCTCTCAGCTAATTAATGAGGAAAAAATTAATGCCAACTCAACTCTCTTCGCAACCTAAGCACTCTATTGAACAGCAATACAGTCCAAATAAAAAAGGTTAGCCAGGGATGAAATGCAATTAAGCTCAAAGGGATTGATTCCGTTTTCCCAGAGTGCTTACCTGAAATTATTCACATCGGCCAAATGGAATGGCTATTCATTATATTAGTCATATCAACTCCGTTTTCCAGCTCTTTTCCCATTCAGAAAGGTCAAGAATATTAGGGTCAAATACTGAACAGTAGTATTTTAAAGCTCAAACTTAAACCCTCTAATGAAACATATGTTAGCTTAGTGAAAGTATCACACAGTAATAAGTCACTTATTAAAAAGTAATTATCAAAAGAAATCAATCAGAAACTCAGTTTTATTGTTAACAATAGCTTTTTTATTACAAAAAAAACTGCATACATTAAACGTTTTGCGAGGAAAAAACCTGGCAGTCATTAAAACGTAGTGACCACCACGTTCTGTCAAACTTTAAATAAAAAAGAAACAACATTAATGTACAAAAGTGCTTACATGGTGCAAATATCTGAGTAAAAGCAACAACGGATCATAAAAAGAATACCACTTTACATTATAATCAAATTCCTAAAAATAAACTGATAGGAGCTGGAAAAAAAATCCACTATATTACAAAGCCGAGAAAAACAAAACAAAACAAACCTTGCTTTTGACCTTTTCTGTTTTCACGGTGACTAGTCTCTGGTCACCCCCACCCTCCCAAATCCTACGTTAATAAATAACACGTTTAAATAGTCAATCCTCAAAAAAATGATAAACTGACCGAGAAGTTCCTTTCCTTTCTTTCCTTCTTTTATTTTTTAATCCCAGACTTAGTCCTTCCATATCTACGGCATTAAAACTCCCATAGAGAAGGAAAGTTAAAAGTTAGCCACCAGCTAACTGGCTTAAAAAAACAACAACACTCCCAAGTCAAAAACCACACTTCTGTTAGACATTCTGTCTGACTCCCATTAACCAAACACTTGGTTATTATTATTGTATGCGTGAGAAACTGACCATCCTCACTGATATTGGCACTTCATAGATCAATAACACTGCAGTCTATAACTGTAGCTCATAGTGATATGTTTCAGAGAAGGAAAGATAGAAGGTGAGAGTGTGTGTATGTATGTGTGTGTATGTATGTATGTGTGTGTGTGAGAGAGAGACAGTGTGTGTGTGAGAGAGAGATAAATAGACAAATAGAAAGACAGAGCAATAATGTGCTGTCCAAAAGACATTTACTTTTGCATTACAGACGTCAGTGTCTGGCAGCTCTGGGCACTGGTCTGGAGAGCTGAAAGGTCATGACGCTTTCTCCAGGCCGTCACAAAGGTCTTCGGACGGGCCTGGACCAAGCCACCCAAACAGAGGGACTTGGACTTCCACAATCAACGGAGAACCAGATGGTGTGTGTGTGTGTGTGAGCGCATACTCAAAGCTGTACCCGTTGACAGTGGGAGATAGCACAGTTGCCGTAGCTCTAGCTTGTGTGCAAGTTGGTGCCGAAGTGTGTGGTTGTGTGTGTGTATGAGTGAGAGAGGGGAGGGGGGGGTTAGTAGCTGTTCTCGTGGCCAGCCAGAATGTAGAGGTTGCTGTAGGCTGTGGGGTTATCAGTGGGGCGACTCTCCAACACCACCACCCTATATAAAACAGACACAAGAGAGTCACAGATCAGCACTGACACTGACTGACACACACACACACACGCTAGCACACACACACACACACACACACTTATGCTTAAGGAAGAACAGGGGTGGACTGAAAAAGAGCAACACATAAAAAGACTGATGTCTATCTAAGCATGACACTGGAGATAATGTGTCTTCCATTTGGACATGAGCCCGTCACTGCCTTGTGGTGTTTGTGTGTGTGTGTGTGTGTGTGTGACGGAGACCTGACATCTACACGGTGCCTGAGCAAGAAAGTGTGTGAATGCCTGAGTACCAGTGAGAGTGCTCGAAAGGAGGGATGTGTGTGTGTGTGTGTGTGTGTGTCACTATCCATACTGTCTTGGCCCATCAGATGTAATTTCAGAGGCAGACAGAGATCCTGGCCGAGCTGGCAGTGCCCGTGGGGCGGTGAATTAAACATGGTGCCAGGCAGCGGGCACAGTACCACACATGCACACACTCAGAGCAATCAGCTAAAACAGTTCTCCTCTCTCTCTTTCTCACACACACACACACACAGTCACACACCCTTACTATAAATGAATGTGTGTACGTAAACGCAGGCATACGCACAGACACGCCAACTATATTTACTCACAGATAAAAACCTAACAGCATATGTACACAAAAACTGGCAGAAGGGCACATAAATGCATACAAAATCAACTGAATGCCCATTCCACCCACCCACCCCACACACCCACCCCCACACCCACACACACCCACCCCCACACCCACACACAGTTGAAATGAAGAGGTATGTGTGGTAAGGACACATGAGGAGAGTCTGGTCATATGGGCAGGGTGGGGTAGAGAGGAAACTAATGAGAGAGGGACAGGACACCACTCTAGGTAAACACTCTCCTCCTCCCTGGTCCCTCGACAGTTAATAATATACCACTTTGGGAAAGTGTGTGTGTGTGTGTGTGTGTGTGTGTGTGTGTGAAAGAGAGGGGTAGAATAAGGAAGTACCTGTAGCTACTGTGCTTCAGTTCAGTTCACTTTACTTTGTAAAAAAGCATTTCAACCAACATTTAAACCAAGACACAGAGTATAAGAAGCAGAATGTGTATTGTGTATGTGTGTGTGGGTAAGAGAGAGTGCTATTCATGAGAGAGAGAGAGAGAGAGAGACAGTGTGTGTGTGTGTGTGTGTGTGTGTGTGTGTGTGTGTGTGTGTGAGATCACCAACCTGTCTGATCCCAGAAGTCGGAACACCCTGCTGGGGTCAGAAATCTCCTGTGTGACCTGAGAATGGAGGCACATCATTAATACCCACGGACAAAAAAAACACATACATGTGTACAAACACACACACACACACACACACACACACATCCCTAACAAGACCCACAAGGACCACAAAATATAACAAACACATAAATTAAGAGTTCAGTCAGCCTTTATAAGACCAAAAACTTATACCAGCAAAACTGAAACATCAACTAAAACGGTCTTAATTAAACAGCACACATAAAAACAAAAAACACTCAACTTGTTGCTTGATATTATTTGTTGCTTGATATGATGCCATTATTTGCTACTTTCATATTCAATATTTAAGATTTTGGGCAATTTTTCTCTCGATGGGAACGATGCAAAGCAAAGCAAAGCAGTGTGACAATATTTGCGTCACTATGAGATGGAATATGGTAAATATACTGTAGCGGGCGAAGGTAATTTTGGCCAGACAATGATAACTTGCTAACATGCTATTTTAGATTATATGGGGGAGGGGGGGGGAGTAAAACCCAGTGTGGTAAAGCAGAGACCAACAAGTCAAACACTGAGGTCAAACACTGCTCAAGTGTGTTTAGAGTGTGGCCCTGAAGGTGAGTCCTGATGAATGACCTTTAGGAGGCCTCAGAGATGCTGTGAATAGGGCTCTGCATGCTGTACGGGAAAGGGCTCTGTTTGATCCCATCAATAACAGGGCAAACACAGCTGACTGCTTTGTAAGGAGTGGGGGTCTAAGGGTCTGCAGCTCGCACACATTTACACACACACACACACACACACATAATATAAACACACATTTACACACACTTGCACGAGTGCACTACATACACACACACAAAGATGGGTGTTACTAAGTGAAGCAAGGTGACAAAGCCACAGTGACACCTGTGAGATGAGCGAGCATGCATGCATACACGCATACACACACACACACACAAACACACCTGGCATGAAAACGGCTTAACTCGAGAGATCTGATATCTCCTCTCGCCTAGATGACTACGCTACAAGACCTGAGGTGCCCGCAGACACCCCGCTACACACACACACACACACACCAAAAGGCGTCCCCCTCCAGTAGTCGTGTGAGGGAGAGAATGAAGGCTTCATACTCGGGGCTGAATAATTCACTCTGTTCACCCAGTGCAGCTGCCACACCGGTCTGATTCGGCATGAATTTTACATAGCCTGACATTTTAACATCATTCACATCTCTCACACACACCCCTTGCAAATTATCAGAGCACCAGAGGCCATTATAGCCTGGCTATGCAGGGACACACACACAGACAAACACAAACTTCATAACTTGTAGAGTATAAGATTTAGCCTCTGATATGAAGTTTTGTATCACCTACACACACACACGCTGCAAGAAATACATAATGACACTTCCAGTATCGAGGTCACCAACATTTACACACACATATGCATGCGCATGGTTACATACAGCCTCTCAACCACACACTATACCCAATGAACAGGTGGGTCTCCTACCCACATCTCTCACACTCACACACACACACACGCGCACACACACACACACAGACACACACAAAGAGAGACAGTGGCTTTGTCTCTCAAGGATAGAGATGAAAATGCCATGGCGCCTGTATGGATATTGACAATGACCACATCCACTCACAGCAGCACAAAGGGGGGGTAGCGGGGAGCACTGAGCAGGGCTGTGATGGAACAGACGGGGCCTATCGCCTTTCATACACACCACACCTCACCTCACCCCGACCCCCGACCTTTCATTGTGCGCGCCAGCACCCCGTGATCAGGTTAACACCATGTAAAAGAGCAAGCCTTTATGCCTCACACACACGTGCACAAAGGACTCGTGATATGTGTACCGTGTGTGCATGAGTGCCTGTATGTCTCTGTGTGTGTGTATATATATATATGAGGTTCAGCAAGTTCAAAAACATACAAGTACTTACATACGGAAGTGCGTGAGTGTGTGTGTGTATACGTGCTCACTTATGCACAAAATATGCATGTGTTTGCTTATGCACCAACATGTGAACATGTGTGCAATGCATGCCAGCTTCCATGTACATGTGTACATTTCCCCTGATTAATGAATGGTTTTATACAATATTGTGTGTTTGTGTGTGTGTACGATCGCCTGCCCAACAGGTGAAGGTGTTCATGCAGTTAAATTGACCCACAGCTGACATACAACACACACACACTTCCACCGGTACACAGGGTGCGCGCAGGTTAGCCAGCGGCCTGTGGAAACTCTGACTGCTGCTCCCCGGGCATTAGCTCATGTATCCATGTGGAGAGAGGAAGGTGCCAAAGCATCAGTTCATGACTTGTGGCGTATGAAAGAGGAGAGCCTCCACTTTGTTGTTTACTCTGGAGTGTTTAGGGTTGATTGGGGGGGGTTAATTAGATGCATCTCATCATATAATGCCCCAGGCTGTGCAATCTCTTGCCTCCTCTTCTGACAAAAGGTCGTGACCTTGTGTGTATAATATGTGAATGAACATATGCTTATGTGTGAGTACACACCATGCACGTGCATATGGTGGGTGTGTGTGTACGTGCATATGCTGAGTGAGTGTGTGTGTGTGTGTGGTGTTTACCTCATTAGATTTAAAGCTCTTCCCCTGCATTCCATGTTTCCAGAAGGCCAGGACACTGTCCTGAAGGCACACTGTATAAAACACACACATACACACCCAAAGTCATGACGACAGCACTCACATAAAACATCCCAATTCACTCACCCACTGCATAGCCATACAGAGAAACAACCCATTTGTATTCAAGATAAAGACTTTAACACGCCACACATACAAACACTCACCCACGGAGCCGATGCAGAATTCAAAGCTGAGTTCTGATGCAAGCTTCTTGTTGGACTTGAGTTTGCCCTGCAGATTCACTATCTTCAGATTCTCTGCAGACAAGGAGGAGGAGATGGAAAAGAGATAAAAGGGTGGTGTGAGACCTACACGACATGGTAGGGTTTACTTGGGCCTGGCCTACATGTCATACAGGCGTCATACTTACTGTCGAGACACACAAGCACAGTGTCCCTCTCCAGCTGAGTGACATGAATAGCATCCACCTGATGGCCACCTGTACACACACACACACACACACCAAAGTCATCACATCACAGAGATCATTTGATCATGTCAAGTGAGAGTGTGTGTGTGGCCATACTTCTGAGTTGAACCCATCTCACAAACATACACAGACTATACAATATTACAGGGATTATTTCATCGTTTCAAGTGAGTGAGAGGTGAATGAATGTCCTGATGAAAATGTAATGTGTGTGTGAGTGTGTGCGCGTGTGCGCATGTGCCTGCGTACATGCATGTGTATCTGTGTGCGAGTCTTACCTGAGCCCATCTCAGTGAACCAGGAGGAGCAGGAATTGAGGTTGATGGTCTCGAAGCGCACCACTTGGCCAGGCTCGCTGCCCTGGCTGATGGCCACGCACACCATGGGGTACTCCTGCTCGGGCACCACCAGCATCTCAAACACCTTCAGCGGGCTCGGCAGCGGGAAGTCAAAGTGCTGCAGGGGGCGAGAAAGGGGATCAATGGCCACACTGGAGCGGGAAAGGCTGAGGAGATGATTGGGTTTGCTGAGTGGTCGGGTCTCTCTCTCTGTGTGTGTGTGTGTGTGTTTTTACTCTTGTTTATGGCATTTGGCAGACACCTACCCAAATCCCCTTACAAAATTATATAAAAGATTTCTAATCTAAATAAATCATTGTGGTTTTGCATCTCTTTGAATGTAAGTGTCCCTGTGTGTGTGTGTGTGTGTGTGTGTGTGTGTGTGTGTGTGTGTGTGTGTGTGTGCGCGTGTGTGCGAATGCCCACGTGCATCCAGCTGTGTTTGTATGACTGCGTTTGAATGTCACCACTCACCTTGATAAGCATGAACTTCTGCATAGGCTCGTACCACTGAAGCAGCACAATCCCAGACTGCAGCGCTCCACACAGATACTTATGCCCTGTGTACGGGTTCCTCACTGGCAGGGGGAGAGAGGGATGGAAGACAAACAAAAATGAAGAGAAAATAGAGCACAAATATAAATATAAATATAAATAGAGAACACTTCACATATTAGACATTTAATTTCAACATGCCAACTTTACCCTCTTCTGCTCTTATGGTTGGGTCAAGGTACTGGTCAAACAAGAGGTAAACAGAAATGACATGAACACAAATTTCTGCGCTCACCGATGCAGCACTTGTGGCAACCTTTGGTGTCAGGGATCTTAGTTGTGAGGGCAAACCGTCTGTGGACACACAACAGAGGTCAAAAGGTCAGTGTAAGAGTAAAGGCCACTGTAATACCAATCCGACCCAAACGTTGAGAGGGTTACTTATCACCAACACAATCACCCTCATGACATCACACACACACAGACACACACACACACACCTGGGTAGGATTCTGTCAGGAAAGCGATGCGTCTGGAACTGAGCAGCCAGGCTTCCTGGCTTCCGCAGCTGCTCAAACAGACCAATCAAATTGTGGGAGTAGAGCTGGAAGGATGTCTTCCCTGAGAGGAGAGGGCGAGAGAACGGCATGAGTATGGAGGTGACATGGTCAGACAGCTCCACACCAACAAATAAGGACTAGAAGGTTAGAAGATTAAACTAGTGAAATGTGGTGATTAGGGTGTTCGTTACGATTAAAATGGGAATGTTGGGACAAATAGGCCCACACCCCACCATCCAGAGCAGCACATCTGGGATGCGTTTAAGCTTGATCCTTAAGACCAATCCCTAAAAGATGTTTAGCGGAGTAGTTGTGTGCACATCCCACCTTTCTTTAGGCCAGTTGCAGGACAAAGGTATTGGAGCGTAAAACAGAAGAGAGAATGTCTGTACACCGGAGTTTAGCACCCAGCTTTTAATTAGAAACCGACAACGTTTCGGCAGATGAACCTAAGCTAAAGCAGCTAAACTCTGGTGTGCGGACATTCTCTCTTCTGTTTTACAATCCCTAAAAGATGTAATTACAGGCCCAACTGTTTCTATACAGACCCAAGTGATTACCCTCTCCTCACATGCATTACCATCAGGAGCATTTTTAGATGGCTACCGACGCTAGGACAGCATGTGGCCTTAAGCTTGTGGTGAATAACCATCAACAGCAGCTGCTGCTTCTTCTAGATTGTTCTTTTACGATTAGCAGTGTGTGTGGTGAGATTAGAGAGGATGGAAAGACCCAGGGATGCGCAAAAGGGGAGAGAGCACAACGCTAAGCAACACCAGTAGCACACAGAACATTCCCTACAGACCCCACGTTTAGCAGTGCGACTTTACCTTCTGATGACGACAGACATGAAGCCAGCAAGATGAATATGGAAGATGGAGAAGAGAAGGGGCAGAGAGAGAGAAGAAAGAGAGAGAGAAAACAAAAAAGGACATTAGAGTGCAAGATGTAGCAGCATGTAATGCAAAAAAAAAAAAGCTGAATTTTCCAGCAGTGTAATAGCAAGTACCACAAGCACATATCAGAGCAGGGTTGGAGTACCCCTGGTGGACATTTAGATAATTACACTCTCTGGTTAACATGACTGTACAAAGACTGGGAAAGTTTAATACATTATGGTGACTATTTACAGATAAAACACACATGGATAACATGTTCTTTTGATGTTTTCTGAACACTGTGACACAGTAGCACAAAACAGTGTATGACCTCTCAAATTGGGCTGGACTTATAATCAGTCATCATTAAGCGGTCACTAATTATATTGAACAGGCAAGCGTTTTATAACTCAATTGGGCAGTGAGCAATAGACAATTTTCATCACCATCAGTTTTGAGTGTATTATCAGATGGTCCTATTTTTGACAGACCTTAAGTACAATGATTTCACTCAATAAGAATTTACACGTCATCATTTAGCACTTGCCCACCACTATCTCTAAACATGCCATTTGAATGGAAGCTTGGTGCAGTTCTCAGCATACAATCAACCACTAGCATTGGGTGCTCCTAAACCCTGGGAGCATACATCTTGTTCATACACTTTCTACACTAAAGCGCACACACACATCTACAATTTCACACAGCATCTTCACACTCATATCTAAGTGAATGTTGTGGATATATTTATTGGTAGAGACTAGAGAATCACTTCAAAGTTTGGACACACCTAAATGCATGCATCTGTGGATGTGTACACACATGTGTACAGCAGTGTGGTGTTTATGTAAACTGTGTCTTGGGTGTCATCAAGATCTGACCCACCTCACAACAGTAACCATACGTGATCAATGAACAGGGCCGTAAAGCCAGACGGCTAATGGTTTTCACACATATGCTTATAGCTTGCAGATAGCAGTACACACAAAGAAAATGCAGACAGACCATTCGTTCGGTGAGCAACATGTGTGCTCAGGAGAAGCTGATAACACAGAATGTGCCATAAAAACGCATATCAGTGCCTGCATGCCTCACCGTCCCGGTCTCCATGCATCTGGCTTCCGTTCAACATCATCACTGAGTGTGTGTACATTGGGTTTTTTAAGGACACAAGATATTACTTTTTTTTTCAGAATGACTGCCAATACTAGTACTTATATTTGTGTACTTAATGATCTGAAATAATGACATAAGTACTTAAGAAGGAGGCATTTCAACCATAAAAATAACACTTAAGAGTTAAAGGTTTGATTTTCATCAGATGCGCAAGATAAGGCATGTCTGGTAGGGCAATAAAAAATGCCAGTCATAAAATCGTGCTAACCAGCTGTTTCCGGTAGGCAAATATGATAAGGTAGCATAAAATAACATAACAACTCCTGACTGCAACCATGTGTTTAAAGTAATGATGCAATGAAGTGGTACCTGTGTGTGGTAGCAGCATATTTGTATAACGAGTACGAGTATATGAGTACGGTATAGGCCAGATTCCCAAAACGGACATCTGTATTAATGCAACCCCAGTGTTTCTTATTTCCTTTCTGACTGACCTCTTGTTGACCTGGCACAAATGTTCATATATTTTTGAGGCGCATGCTTCCATCATGCTCATTTCTCAACAAAGCGTGTATGCTGTTGTGTCTTTATGTTATGTACTGTTATGTCTGTCTGCTTTTGTGTCCATTACTTTTGTCTACTCACCGGACAGGGACATCAGGTTGTTGTTGATGATGTAGAGCCAGGTGCACCTCCTGGGGAAGAGCTGAAACAGCAAACACAAAAAGGAAAGAGTTAAACTCATGCAGACACACACACACACACACACGCACACACACACACACACTTCAGCTGGACTCACATGCACTGTGCCTGAACACTCAGAATGAAATCTGTAGTATACAGGGAAAGTTTGGCTTATGCTTAACTTGGACTTGTACACACAGACACACACACACACACACACTCTCCATACCTGCTCCATAGTGGCTTCATGCAGCTCATTCAGATTAAGCGTGTAGATGCCGTCCTCTGTACCGAAGATCAAATACTGGTCTATGAACACAAAATAGATAAATAGTTGAACAAACACCCAAGGTTAGGATTTAAGGCAGAATGACTCAATTTCATAGTTTTCTACCTTTTGTATCAGGATGAATCCATGATGTGGCACAGTTGATTTTTAGAGGACAGCCATCAAACACTTTAGAGAAGCATGCTCCCATCTGAAGACGACAACACACACACACACACACACACACACACACACACACACACACACACACACACACACACACACACACACACACACACACACACACACACACACACACACACACACACACACACACACACACACACACACACACACACGTTTAGCGGAAGCAGATGAAAACTGGAAAATGACTGCTACTGTAAAACCATGTAAATGATGGCATAAGCCATCAGGAAAGAATGAAGAGATCAGGCAGATACGCACCAGGACTTTAGGCGTGGGTGGAAGGCCATTGATCGCTGGTTTCTGCTGGGAGAGGAAACACAATCAGTATAATACACTCATCGGGTGCAGAGAAAAAGACAGACACACACACACACACACAATACCTTGCAATAAACCCTACTCTGTTCACACACCACGGTGCAATAAACCCCAGTAGTGGAGAACAGCATTGCACACCATACCATAGCACACAACCACAGACAGACAAGACACACACACACACACAAACATGCTGTGTGTTACCATAGACACCTCTTTGTTTCTTTATGGTGCAGCGAAACCAAAGCTCTGTGTTTTTGTGTGTGTGTGTGTGAGTGAACAAGTGGATGCTTGTGAGTGTGTGTGTGTGATACTCACTGGATATTCCTTCCTGTCTTTCCTTTGTGGTCGATTGGGTGGAGGCTTAGAGCTGTCACCATTTACACTGTTGTCTGAGTCCTCATCTGGAATACCAAAATAGAGGAGATGAGAGGGAGAGAGAGGGAGGAAGAGAGGGAGAGAGAGAAAGAGAGAAGGAGAGGAAAAGAGGGAGAGAGAAAGAGGGAAGAGAGGGAGAAGGAGGGAGAGAGAGAGATAGAGGGAGAGAGTGGAAGAAAGAGAAACAAAGGAGGAACACATTTACATATTTTTTTTTTGTGCTAAGCAAAGATGTGCTAAGCAAAGATGCAAGAAGCAAGATGCAGCTGGCCTTTCTTACCTTTGCTTTTAACGGGAGGAGGAGCTTTGATCAGAGAGGAAGAGAGGAAGGAAGGTATGCGTCCATTAAAGGAAAGAATGCAGAACAGGGAAAGGATCAAAATGGGAAGATCTCTAGAGATTAACATTATATGACCACAAGACAAGAGTTAGTTCCAAGTGGAAAGACAGGAGACCTCAAAGACATGAGAAAAGTGAAGCTTTCAGTTAGCAATGCATGACAGTGATATTGTTATGTATGCAAGACATGAAGAGAAGACATGAAAAAGGTTCAAAGATAGTTGGAAGTACAGTATCTGTCTCTCTGTGTGTGTGTGTGTGTGTGTGTGTGTGTGTGTGTGTGTGTGTGTGTGTGTGTGTGTGTGTGTGTGTGTGTGTCATAACCAGGAGTGTGAGAGTAAGAATAAAGTTGAGATGGCAGAAAAGCAGTTTGGGTGTATGTGTGTATGTAAAAGGCAGAGAGGTAATGTAAGTGAGTGGGATTTAGAAGACACTTCTTCTAACAATTGGTATTACACCCAGGCAAACTGCCTACTGAGTGGTAGGCACTTCTGCTCCGCAAAGCCCCGTACACCATGGATGTATATATGTGTGTGTGTGTGTGTGTGTGTGTGTGTGTGTGTGTGTGTGTGTGTGTGTGTGTGTGTGTGAGAGAAAGTGCGTGCATGCATACCCTGCTCTGAGGTGTGTGACAGCAGGCCCGGGCTGCTGACTGAGGCTGAGAGGTGGTCCGGAGGGCAGTGCTCTGATTGGCTGCCTCGCTCCGGGGTGCTCTGGCGACGCGGGCCGGAGGAGGGTCCGTTGTCGGGGTTGGGGAAGCGGCGCACCGTCAGACAGCCGTCACTCAGCCCAAGCTCATCAGATGAACTGTTCAAGCGCGGCTAGAGAGAGAGAGAGAGAGAGACACACACACACACACATTTAGACTCCTTGTTCCTTGTGTTCCTTAAAGGTGTCATACACTCGACACATTAATCACTGTGCACTTCGGTTGTGACGTCACGGGGAGCCGTAACCATAGATATTAGAAAGCTAGATACTGCATTGGGCTCTATTTCTATTATTAGGTGGCATACGTAAACGCGGCCGCCATATTGCATTACTGTCTATGGGCAATCAGAGACACCTGTTCGATTTCCAGTCAGAGTCACATGCTTCTCCATTGACCTCCAATTATTGATTGCGCCCACCAACATGGCGATGCTATTTACGTACATTCGGGAGCCCAATGCGGTATCTAGCTTTCTAATATCTATGGCCGAAACTATTTATACTTGCGCGTGGTGGTCGCAACACTCTCGCTGGTAGCCTAGCCAAGTTAACTTCCCTCTCTTCTCAAACTGACTATTCAAACTTCCCGACTACAGTCATTTTATTGAAATGACTCTGTTTAAGATGTGGGTCAGGCTATATGAAATGCCTGATGTTGTCTTCTATTGATTTAAGAATGACCTTAGCAAAAATGATGCCTGTAGAGGCACACCTGCTTCCTGATCTTGGCTTCTAGCTTGTCATGCTTTTGATCAAGACACAACCAGACGTGACCACACACATGACACTGAAAAAAAAAATCGCACGACAGAGGAATCAACGTCATTTTGACATAACATTGTCGCACGTAGTGACCAATGCGTTGAGTATGTAAAAGCCATTATCCTTTGTATAGCTTCTTTGGCAAAACAAATGCCTTATGTCATGCAATTATGTTATGTCATTCATGAATTTGAAAGAAGCAGGTGCAAGGATGGGGATGGGTGAAAAAAGGAGATGGATGGAAGCTGAATGAGAAAAATAGAAAAGGGCGTTTTGGAAGGAGAAAAGACATGGGGAGAAAAGTCTCAAAGTGGTACCGAGGAGAGTACAGGACAGACACAGATTTAATGAGGTGTTCACACAAGCGCTCTCAATCTGTCTTACACAAACAGTGAAACACACACTCACTCTCTCTCTCACACACACACACACACACTTGAATTTCCCCTGGGGATCAATAAAGTATCTATCTATCTATCTATCTATCTATCTATCACACACACACTTACCTTTGGTGGCAGTGGTGGAGGGGGTCCTTGTTTAAGTGTGTTGCTCCTGGAAGAAACAGAGTTTGAGTACAGACTGGAGGGTAGGAATGAGTCACCTGATTCACCCAACAAAGCACCTCAGTGTAGTATGCAGTCATGTGTTTGAGTGAGTGATTTTACGAACTGTCAAAAGAACAGCTGTGTGTGTGTATATGTGTGTGTGTTTAAGCTAAGAGACTCACAGCTCCACATCCTCAAAGGCATCCTCCAGGTGAGTGATGTGACCCCTGTAAAAAGACACCCACATAGGTCAGGGAAAGATGGGGGGAGAGTGAGAGAGAGAGAGAAAGATAGAAAGCCAGAAGGTCCACATAAGAAAGTGAAGAATAATACAAATACTGTATGTCTATGGAATGTGATGAGACGACAGGAGTCACTCATCCAAAGCAGGATGAGGTGAGTGGCACACCATGAGGTGAAGCTTTGTGTAATCGCAATAAGCATAGGCCTATGCACATTAATATAAATGTGCTCATGAGTATATAGGAAGCCTGTTTGTTTATGTGAGAGCATGTTGTGTTCTGTGTGAGCATACAAAACGCATATGTGGAAGTATGCCTGTGGTCTCAGTGTCTTGACTGTGATTGTTTAATCAGATTGTCTCTGAACAATAACTGGCAAATTCAAATGGAGGAAATGCATGATGCTTCTGAGGTAGCACACACACACACACACACACACACACAACTTTAAGCACCAATATCCAGAGAGCTTCAAAATGTAGAAAATACCACATCTGCCCTGCAGTGGAATCTGTATGTGTGTGTCGGTGTGCAAAAGGCCTTGGAGGCTGAATCCACAGAACAAGTAGACTTTACCACAATGCCACACAAACTCAGGGAAGCCAAGGAATTGGCGAGACAGCCTCCAAGCAAGACTAAAGGCCAAAGGGTCATGGAATTTACACAAAGGTAAAGGGTCAGGGAGTTATGAAAAGGTGAAGGACTCAGGCCTGTCAGAATACCCCAGCAGAGGGGCAGTCTGACAGGTTCAGGCCCCTTAAGGGCAGCTACATTCAAATCCCAAGCTCCTTTCTGCCCCCATCATGATATGTACAGCTGCATAAGTGGCCCCTACAAAGGATCTCTGTGTGCTATTGCTACCACTGGAACTGGTGCCACCAAAGCAGTACAGGCCTGTAGGTCTATGGGAGGCTGCTGCTCTCTAGTCTGGCGCAGAGCAATGAAGGTATGGAGTGGCAATGAGCAGGGGAGCATCTTGTCATGGTAATGCACACAAATACACAGGCTGTAGCCTAGTCACTGCAACATCACACACACACACACACACACACACACACACACTACGATGGCCTAGTCCATGAAGCCACGAACACTCTCATTCGGACACACGGCTAATTTTACCGTATAAACAACTCCTCCTCTACGCTTTTGAGAAGGCTCCTTCAGAGGACAACAGGCCAGAGCAACAACGCAGAGAGCAAGAGGAAGGAGGAAAAGACAAACAGAAAAATAAAGACAAAAACATACAACCATAGCAACAGAAAAGAAATGAGTTTAGCCTTTATACAGAACTAAAAAAATAAAAAAATTAGACATGTGTTAAACGTGTTAAAAAAAAATTAGACATGTGTTAAACGTGTTAAAACTGTGTGTACATTGTGCAGTACTCGACCCTGGCAAAAGATTGTTGACATTTGAAAAACCATGCAAATGTGCCCTCTTTTCTCAGTGATTCTGAAGCACGGTTGTTGTGGATCAGCAGGAATGGTATATTGCTCAATTGGCTCAGTGATCTTTTTTTTAATATAGTACAGAACATGGGTTGTATAAGAACAGAAGTCAAAGCTTAGCAGACTGTGAGGAGTACTATGCAGAGTTTAGCAAAAAGTTAATGATATCTGTTTAAACTGTAAACACTGACACCAGTCACACTATTTACCAGCAGAACACAGAAGCATGCACAAAGAGTGAGGGCTGATTAAAGCCCAACTTAAAAGCTATAAAAAGCTTGGGTGAAAAAAGGGTGTGTGTGTGTTTCCCAGAAGTCTGCCTCCCCTGTTGTGCTCTACAGACAAGGGGAAGCCAGTTGTTTCAGGCGTAACCATAACAACGGTTTCCATAGCTCACCTAGTGGTGATGCTGCCCTCAGCGAATGGGCTCCACGGGGAGGGGAAGTCGTTGTCCCGGCTGACATCCTGCAGGGAGCAGACAAAAATATACTCATGAGCGCATGCAATCACTTACTCTCTCTCTCACTCACACACAAAGAGAGGAATACAGACTCACTTTAAGGTGTGCGCGCGCGTACACGCGTACACACGTACACACGTACACGTACACGTACACACACACACACGTACACACACACACACACACACACACACACGTACACACACACACACGTACACACACACACACACACACACACACTCCTCTAACCCAGCAGACACACTCATGCAGGTTATCACCCAGTGTTTATCATTATTACCATCTCTGTGTGGGCTTCCGTCTCCTTCCGTAGCGGCGGCTCAAACTGCACTTTGTCGACTGAAAGAAACAGCAGAGAAAACACCACTAAGACTCCCTGACTCAGAGTCTCTCTGCCTCAGGCCTGCCGGACCCCACCAGGACCAGCTCAATCCATCAAACTGATCCTGGAACAGGGGGGCTAGTTATAGCGAATTTAGTAAGGGTGTTAACAGTGCCTGGGTAATGACACACACATATATTACCTGTGTTGACACAACCGATAAGACACCAGTCGGAATGTTAGCACACATGTACACACAAATAATCACACAACATTGACGTTAAGCGTTTAAAACAGGGGTGTCAGACATGAGGCCCGAGGGCAAGATCAGGCCCGCCAGCAGGTTTCATGCGGCCCCCCAGATGTTTTAGATAGGAAGGGAAAATTAGAAAAAAATACCAGTTGTCTAGTGTTTGTTTCTACGTCTTTTGTCTACTTTTTGTTTACTTTTTACTTCGCAACTTGAATTTCCCCTGGGGATCAATAAAGTA
Organism: Alosa sapidissima; assembly: GCF_018492685.1. Lineage (NCBI taxonomy): Eukaryota > Metazoa > Chordata > Actinopteri > Clupeiformes > Clupeidae > Alosa > Alosa sapidissima. The sequence goes on along the minus strand of NC_055975.1, from coordinate 19,026,711 downwards.
TCTATCTATCTATCTATCTATCTATCTATCTATCTATCTATCTATCTATCTATGTGTAATATCTCTATGATATGATAAATTGATAACCTAGCACTACAAACCATCCTCAGCATGGAAGAAGCGGAACACTAACATGTCAAGAGAGAAAGAGCAGTATATGATAGCAGTACATTATTTGTACTTGTTTGCTCATAAGTGATATCAAACAGCACTCTGATACCCATGCAGAAAATGATAATGACCATGACGGGCCCCCACAAGGTCTCATTCCAACAAATCCAGCCCACTACCTAATATGAGTTTGACCCCCCTGGTTTAAAACATCATCATTATCACAAACACTTAAAAGAACTTTGATAAACATTAAGATGATGTAAGATTAAGCGTTGTTAGCAGCTCTTGCTAACCACTACCAACATAGGAGTGCATCCCTTGCCTAATACATGTGCTTACACAAAACAGCACACATTCCCACTGAACTCAAACATCAGCCAGAACAAAATGCATGTAACTGATTAGCTGTTAGTGCATTGAAAGCATTTCAGGTAGGGATAGAGTCAGATCATAGCATTTATAGCAAGACTTCACTGGTCAACAACAGACACAGGAACATTAACCAAGACTTGAGAATGTTGCACTGTGAGGACACTAGGGGGCAGGAGAATACAGCTTGGCACAGCTCGGCCTTTCCCCCGTCTCTGCTGCTGCTTGGCCATGATGAGTTGCAACGATCACCTCAGGCACCTCAGCTAAAGTCAGCTCCCAAGTAACAAGATAAGCATTTTAGAGCCCCAGGGCTGTTCTACACAATTGAACTATGAATTCAGAATTGTACTAGAATGTCTCTAAAAGGACTGCAGTGTGTGTGGAGTGTGTGTGTGTGTGTGTGTATACAGGTTTCTCTTCACCTTTCCAGGAACAGATCAGACGCCTGCATGAGAAACAGGCTGACCCGGTGGTGAATCCTCACTTGTTTCTGAGAACTACGACTATTTTGTGTGTGTGCCTGTGTGAGCCAGTACTCTCAAAACATCCTGTGATCATGCATGCAGAATGCAAACACAAACAGAGATACACACACACTTGAAGTGCTAGTGCAAATAGATCTAAAATCCACCAATGATATCAACTCTGCACAAGTTCTTCCACATCACCAAAGATCTATCATTGCCCAAGTGCCTTTGATGGACAGCACGACGAGAAGTTTTAAGTGTGAAGTGACATGATCTGTGTTCTGATTGGTTGAAAAGCACAAGGCAGGCCAAGTAGGACGCAAAGAGGAAACTGATGCCGCTGTGTGTGTGTGTGTGTGCGTGTTTGAAAAGCCAGGGTAGTGATTCTTGGTCCTGAGAGTTTCTGAGGATGTGAAACTAAGTCTCACCTCCTGAGGTGCTGGACTTCACACTAGTGTATTTTGACAAACATGTAGACACACTGTCTCTCACCCATATCCAAAGCTCAAGGTATCAACCAGAGAATCCAGCTACATCTGCAACCAGCTGTAACAATGTGATGCATAGTACACACTGGTACACAGGCACACACCCACACGGAGGAAAAAACACACTCACATGCACACATTTTCTGTATTGTAAACAAGCCAAAATGACACAATTTAACCAGGCGTACAGGAACATACACATGAAAATTTCAGTGGAAGTTTCTTTTTCCTTCTCCTGAAGTTTCTGGGGAAATTTTCGGTTGATTAAGAGTGTCTGTGTGTCTGTGTGTGTGTGTCTGTGTGTGTGTCTGTGTGTGTATGTATGTCAGTGCGTGTGTGTGTGTGTGTGTGTGTGTATGCTGGCCAACCGTTCTGGGAGGTGAATAGGGAAGTGAGGCATTTCACTGAAGGGGTTGACACTAACACACAGATGGCCCGGACAAGACTGATAAGAGTCCGTGTTCACAGCAGCCAATTGTAATGCGTGCTGGGAAGGGTATAAATGCAGGGGGCAGTCGAGTGTGGTCGGTCAGGACTGGTCAGAGTCAATACCAGTCAATGCCAGAGCAATACATCTACAGCACACCGCTGTTCAGAGTCCAGTCGGTCAGTTTTGCATGCTTATCACAAACCCCCACTCTCACCCTCATGCACATGAGCAGGTACTAAACAGAGCACTTCATCTCTGAAGCTACTCTGTGTGGTGTATTATTATATGCAACTTAGTATAGGTGTGGTACATGTAGATCTGTAGCCGCATGTATACAATGGAAATGTAGTTATGTGTCTGGGGAACTTTTAAGACTTTTAACACCTTAAGTCAAAAATGCTTGTTTGCATTACTGACTGCTGACGTGCTTTGAGGTCTGCAAGTGTGAATGGGTGTCTTTGTATGTGTGTGTGTGTTCGTGTGGGTGTGTGCATGTGTGCATGTGTGCGTGGTTGTGTGTGTGACTGACCTGAGCCCTCACCGTTGTCTGTTCTTTGAGGGCTTTGTCTCCTTCCTGAGTGTGTCCCATTGGCTGCGTCCAATATGAGGAATAAAACACACCCCATCAGCATGAGCGCGTGCGCACACACACACACACACACACACACACACACACACCTGAGATGCTCTACAAATCCTCACTGCAACATCAACAAAGACACTAGACAAAACACTAATGCTGCAGGTCACACCACAAAGCAAAGTGACATTTATCCAAGACAGGAACAAAGCACAGACACACTGGCAGAGATCACCACTAAAACAGACACATGAACACACACACACACAGCTCCAACACACACACACGTAACAACCACTGCAACTAGCAAACAGCTAACACCAGGAACATAAAATAGCTAGCCTCATCAGTAACAAAATGGATAGACTGTGACGCACACTTCACAAAGATCACATACAGTTCTAGGGTCCATAACACACTACAAAGATGCCTAATCCCTACTCTTGACAGATCTCTCATAGCTGATCATTGCCAGGCACAAATATTGACCAACATGAAAGGTGTGTGTGTGAGCGAGGAGGCTGAAACTAATGCATGAAGTGTCAGTGTGTTCGATGTCAGAAGACTTATGACATCGATACTGGCGCCGATAAGGGAGAGACTGTACCTGGAGTGAGTCACTCAAGTCACATGAGAAAGACACACACACACACACCACTTGTGGAACCAGTTCTGGCGCGGTACTCTCCAACCCTCATATCCACTTGACTGTTTGTCTACACGGCACTCTCCTCACAGGGCCACCCTAAGCAGGGCCTCCAGTGCCCTTCTGTCTCCATCTGCACCCACATCCATGAACTATTTCAAGAGAAAATCACCTACTTCCTTTGCCTTCCAGGGTTCACTTTTCACCAAACACACCTGAAACCTTTACACCTTCATACCCACCTACCATGCTGCATTTTTTACTTGACTACTGTGTGTCATAAGTCTGTGTGTGTGTGTGTGTGTGTGTGTGTGTGTGTGTGTGTGTGTGTGTGTGTGTGTGTGAAGGCTGTGTTTTTGACGCTGCATGTGAACGAGCCAACACCTGCAGAGGTGCGTGTTTCTGAGGTGCTGCATTTATTTGTCGTTTTCGTACAGTTTCCATTAAAGAGATTTTGGCTAGACAATGACAGACCACCAGATCAGCCTATGAGAGCAGAGTGAGGGGGTTAGTGGGAGGGCGGAAACACCTGTGTTTGACTGATCAAAGATGGCTGATTGACAGGGGTGGGACAACCTGCAGGAGAAATGGGATGACTGACAGCGGGTTTGTCCACTTACAGTTGATCTCCGAGCGAGTCCTCTCTGCTCGAGCGTTCTTATTGGTGGAGCGGATCGTGTGTCTTCCTACAGGAGGGAGCTGAGAAACAGAGAGGGGGAGAGAGTCGGTCACTGACCTTGTTTGAACAACAGAACAGAAAGTGTACTAAAATACCATCCAGTTCATTCGAAAAATTACAAGGTCAAGGGGGAGTCTTACTCAATAAGGTAAACAGACACACACAGAGCAAGCAAAGACAGAGAGTGAAAGAACATGCTCTACACAGAAACCACACACAACAACGCATACAGAACCCCGACACACACACAGACACACACACACACACACGTTAACGTACACACACACACACACACATACATAAACGTACACACACACACACACACACACATAAACGTACACACACACACACATAAACGTACACACACACACACACACATAAACGTACACACACACACGTACACACGCACACACGCACACACACAGAGTAGGTGAGATAATCAGAACAGCGAGAGATATAAGATCAGCCCCGAGAACAAAAGCAGTTGAGGTGAGGATGCCGAATTAATAACTTGACCAAAACTACAGACACCATGACAACGTGAACAGAACATCCTGTACTTCTCTGGGCAGAACAACTCTGGTGGAGCTCAGACAGAGTGAGGCCCGGGTGTCTACTATGCACGACTAAGAGTTCCCCGCACACACAGGCCCTTCAGTGGGGACGAGAGAGGAGGCAGCTACAGACAGCCACAGAGTTTACAGTAGAGCTGTTTGTGCTGATGACTGCATGGCCGTGCAAGCACGCACGCACACACACACACACACACACACACACACACACACAGAGACAGAACAACCCGAAGAGATCTCACAACCAGACACGAGAGAGAGGGAGAGACAGAGAGAGAGAGAAAGAAAGAAAGAAAGAAAGAAAGAAAGAAAGAAAGAAAGAAAGAGAAAGAGAGAGAAAAAGAGAGAGAGAAAAAAAGAGAGAGAGAAAGAAAGAAAGAAAGAGAGACAGAGAGAGAAAAGCCAAGACTGGTAACAATGCACAATGGACAAGATAAGAAAAGCTTGAGTCGGAGGATTTCCTCAACTCATCTGTCATTAATCACTCACAAAGGTATAAGAACATGAACACACACACACACACACACACACACACACACACACACATTTGGGATTTGTGGCTAGGATGTGGAAGCTGATTGCTGGATGGCATCCATCAGAGATTGTGAATCATTTGTTTGGACTGAGCCCTTAACTATCTTTGCCCATATAGAGTAGTATCACAGGGTCAGTGGAGCAGAGACTTGCATGTAGGCCACGTTTTGCAAGGCTAAGTAGGATTGATGTTCGCTCACAGAAATACAGATGGGAAAAGAGAAATATATACAAGACAGTAGGAAGGGAAAATGATGCTAGCTAACAGTGCAGATTCAAGCAAGCAAAGCAAAACACTTTCTTCGCTCTCTGTGGGCGTGTCACGATATGTCGAGACCATGTACCTCCAGGTCGTCATCTTCTGGCTCGCAGTACTGGGGATGGCTGTCAGGGTTATTCACTTTATCCAGCAGCTCCACTGCCAGGTTCTTTGACAGACCTGTCTGTGCTACAAACATGTGCTGCAAACACACACACACACACACACACACACACACACCATTGTCAGTATTTGTTGTTTGCTGTGATTGATAAGATTGTGTGAGTGCATTTGTAAATACACACTTACTGAGAGTAACTTTTCTGCTGTTGGCCTCTTCTTAGGATTCTTGGTGAGCGACACTTTCACAAAGTTATGGAAGGTGTTTGACCTGAAGAGGAGGGTCTCAATTTATTTATTGTTCAACTGATTAGTGTGTGTGTGTGTGTGTGTGTGTGTGTGTGTGTGTGTTGGGCCAGAATGAATGAATGAATATGTATCTATGCAGGCAGTTATTTTGTTTTATAGATATCAATGTGTCAATATTTCAGTGTGTGTGTGTGTGTGTGTGTGTGTGTTCGTAATGGTGAAGGTATATTTAAGTACATTTGAGAGGGCACAACATGAGTCTGTGTGTGTGTGTGTGTGTTTCCGGAGTTGTTTCGGCAGCAGGCACTGTTTAGCACCTGCATTCATCATGTTCCACAGGCTCATTAGGGCTAATGCATGGCACACTCACCACTTGGTCTTGTCTTTTAACTTCGGAGGCTGGAAACTACTCTTCGACATTAAGAACAAGGCCCTGAGAAAACACACATCAGAGAAGATACACACATCAGTTCCGTCTCTCTCTCTCTCTCACACACACACACACACACACACACACTTCTTTTCATCACGAGAAGTGAGATCACACACACATACACAAACCAGCTGTAATAAGAGCATAACAATTGACGCTCCATTGTGTGGTTATGTGCAGGGCCAGCTTTAGTAAACAGGAAGTGCATGAGGATTCTAGAACAGAGCTGAAGTGTGTGTGTGAGTGTGTTCATGCATGCATGTGTGTGTGTGTGTGTTTGTGTGTGTGTGGCAGAGTGTTCATGCCTCTGGTAAAGGCCAGAGCAAGCTACATGTTTTTGTCGACGTCTGTATTTAAAAAGGTTGTGGTTGGATGTTGTGTGTGGTGGAGTCACTTAAGTGGTCTGTGTGTGCTCACACAGTATGTGCATGCTTGAACTTGAGTGTGCACGTGAGTGAGTGAGTGAGTGAGTGAGTGAGTGAGTGAGTGTGTATGGTGTGTGTGTGTTCACCTCATAGGATGCAGATCAAACATGGGAGGCTGAAGTTCTGCAAGCTCTATTGAAGTGATGCCCACTGCCCAGATATCACACAGCTGGTTATAGCCCCCGTTTTTCTCCACTGCTGCCACCTCTGGAGCCATCCTGCAAACACATACAAATATATTTGGTTGGTGCATGTAGGCCTATGCAACAAAACATCTATGGGTCAAATACGCACACATATACAAGGCACTCAACATACATGACATACTCAACATCCTGTACACACATAAAAAACAAGACCCCCCCCCCCCCCACACAGTTATTTTCTCAAGACCTCTCCTATGCCTCTGTGCTTCATAATATCTTTCTAAATGTGGATAGGATTTGTAGAACATTAACAGAGCGAGAAGGAAAAACACACAAACAGAGACACTGACATGCTCACACACTTACCAATATGGCGTGCCGATAAAAGATTTCCTTTTGGCAATGGTTGCTGTTATTTTGGCAGCAACTCCAAAGTCAGCTGCAACGAGAAAATGAGAATAAAAACCATACAAATGCACACAGGTACAGACGCGCACGCATGCACACACACGCACACACACACACACACATTGTTTAACGTTACTCACCCAATTTGATATCACCATGGTCTGTTAGCAGAATATTTGCACCCTGCAAAGTACACAAACACAAATCAAATTGGGCACTACACACACGCACATACACAATACACAATACACATACACAAAGTAACACACAACCACCTCTGTTTCACTTGGAACAAGGGCCTATTTGACTGTCTTGGTCTGTATACTAGAATTCTCCTGCCGATTACACAGTGTCTTCAAAGAGCAGACATTCTCCTACTTGGCTCATCAGGACCAGCAAATTCAGATATCCTGCCTGACGCTATACTCTAGCTATGCATCCAGTTAGCTTGGCGAGTACAGTAAGCATAGCTTTCTTTTGCTGACCTGAAATGGTGGTGCCATTGCAACCAAACCCAAATCTTCCCACAAGCTGATAACAGCAATACTTTCTAACACTGTTGCCTTATGGTATGAGGTTTGAGGTATATAAGTGTGCGTCGGCGTGTGTGTATGTGTGTGTGTGTGTGTGTGTGTGATTGACAGCTGGTTGTAAGAGCTTCCTGTGGCCGTAGACAGAAGGAAACCGGAAGAGAGCGCGCTGGCAGAGATAGAGCAACACTGACCAACCCTGATAACACACACACACACACACACACACACACAGCACACACACAGATGGTGCTCCACCCAAAAACCCTCAACCTTGACCAACATAACCTTTTTTTCAACATACTCTCCACACATGAATACAACACTATGTGGGATGAAGGGAGGAGGGAGGGGGAGAGAAAGAGAGAGAGAGAGAGAGAGAAAGAGAACGAGCGAGAGAGAGAGCAGGAGGAAGCGAGAATGTGTAGCGTATGTGTGTTTGTGTGTGTATGACTGTGGTGCTGTACCTTTATGTCTCTGTGCATCTTGCCTTTGGTGTGGAGATAGCCGAGGCCCTGGTGACACACATAAATATATATCATACTGAACAAAGAATACTCAACGAGACAATATATCCCAGCGCAAACCATGAATGGACAGATGTACTTGCAGTCATGAATGTCACAAAATACTACCGACAGCCAGGCAAATGTGTGCAAGTATTTGTGTGTGTTTGTGTGTTAACACAACAATATATGTTGGGTCATATGTGTAGGAAAGGTTTACGAGTGTGTATGACAGAGTGCCCTGTGTACATGAATGTGCAGATGTACTATTACCTGTATGGTCTCTCTGCAGACATAAGCTATCTGGAGTTCTGAGAGGGGGCCAGTCACTGTCCCAACATATAAACAACAAAAATGAACACACACACACACACACACACACACACACTACAGTGCTCTAGTGTTAGACTAGTGTTACAAGCCACTGGATACATATAAACACGCATGATTCTTACAGCACCCATTTGTGCCGAAACATATCACAGTCCTGTGCACACACACACACACACACACACACGTAAACATAGAGAAATGTCTTCTACTGAAGAGGAGGATGTAATGATGTGATGTTGTAGTCTCTATGAAGACAGTACCGTTGTAAATGTCCTGTAAGGATCCTCCTCCACAGTACTCCATGCAGATCCACAGCTTCTCTCGGCTAACAGGGGAGAGAAACGGTCACAGTCGATATTAATAACCCATCAAGGTCACTGCTCACAGTGAGCATTAGGGCTGTAACGATACAACCTCACGATTCGGTTTGAACATTTCAATAGCTATACTATAGGCCTAACAAATCTATATTATTTTATATCCTGATATAAAGACAGATATACTGAATGGCTGATACTTATGACCGCACACTTTATGCAGATTAGCCTATAGCCTAGGCCTACTATTTCTATTACAACTCTACCTCTTTAATTCAGCTGCCTGGTTGAAGCCTGGAGATATTGTAAACAAAGTATCATAGTTGCCTAGCTTATCATAGTCTACTGATTGGACTGTTCAGTTTCTCCATGTGTGTTTAAGTTTCAAGGTAAAACTTGTTCTCCTTGGGACAGGCCCTTTTGGGAAACATTGGTATTGAGATAATCAGTCAACTTGAATGCAAGAGTTTTAAACAAATATGTGCAGCATGCTAATGATGCTAAGCAGATTTAAAAGTAATTTAGCTAGTTGTCTTCTATGCGTTCTTACTTTCACGATTATGAATGTTTTATTTGGATTGTTTGGTAAAGTTGAACACATAGTCTACAATGAAAGCAACGAGAGGTATGAAATTATGATTTATTTATTTATTTATTTGGACAACGTAGGCTACCGGCAAGTAAAGGAAGAGATGTGTGCTGCTTATGCGGCCGCATAATCTGCAAAGCACTGCGTGAAACACTGACAAAGGTGTGTCGCGGTTTTGCCTTTTCACACCGCGACACAGTTTTGTGGATATGAGTGTCGCGATTTCGGTTTCGAATCGCATATCGTTACAGCCCTAGTGAGCATTCATTCCATCTGACAACCTTCTGTGCAGCTTCATTACCTCCATTTCAGAAACGTATTTGTGTGCACTCACTGTGGGTGCAATGGATCACTGTTTTCATGGTTCGGCATGGCCTAACAGAACACAGAACAGAACCCAGCACTGAGAGGGCTTCCTGTCCCTTAAGCCTCATTTGATTTAATGGCATCATACTTTTAGCTCACAGAGGCCAAGCTGTGAGAAAGTCAACCCTGAATCACCTTTTACTTCCAAGGTTCTTTGAGAAAAGGCCTATACTCCAGATTAACCGTAACAGAGCACTAATCATGAGAAAATTCATGAAAAAATTCAGAAAGATTCAGGGTCTCAAATGCAACACTTTTCTGTTGAGATACATGCATCGCCATGATGAAAATGTGCTGGTGTTTCCCAAGCTTCCTATTTATTCTTATAAATCTGGTTTAATTCAATCATTCAATGCGGTTTACAAATTTGTGAATAATACATATTCAATTTAATAATGCATTTAACATTTCATAAGTGACAACCAAGGCTGCATACTGCTGTAAGACACTAACAAGAAGGCTACACTAGGGCACATAACTGAAGAGTTCCGTTCGTGTTGCGTCTGCTGCAACAATTAGTTTCCACTGTAATCAACGAAACTGGCTACACCAGACGTGATAGCGGCTTTTGGAAAAAATCTAGAAAGTCTTCTAAAACAATTTTTACGCTACGCGAAACAGAACGCTTCAGGTACTGGGGTGTAGCGCCCCTGTAACTCCCCAGGGTGATAAACTGTGATCAGTTCTGATCCTCCTCGCCTCACGCCCGTCGCACAGAGGTGAGGGCCAGCAGCTTCACTGATACTGTAAATGGAGTCTTCCCGCACCCGTACGGTTTCCCATGCATGCCTCCACCACCTGCCTCCTGTGCCTCCCACACTGCTTTCCCACAGTGGTGGTGATTTGTAAAATGATTTCTCTGTCATGTTTGCTTTCATTTTGATGTTCTCAGTGCAAGTGGTTTAATGGTTTCAGTCTCATAGAGAAATAGGTTGGCCTTAAAAACAAACAAAACAAAAAAAATTATCAGGAATTCAGGATTTCCGATTCCTACAGAATCATGGGGTGCCTGTGTGCCTTCCTCACAGGATTCAGGCCTTTCTTACAGGATTCAGGCCTTCCTTACAGGATTCAGGAATCCTTCCTTACAGGATTCAGGCCTTTCTTACAGGATTACAGGATTCAGGCCTTCCTTACAGGATTCAGGAATCCTTCCTTACAGGATTCAGGCCTTTCTTACAGGATTACAGGATTCAGGCCTTCCTTACAGGATTCAGGAATCCTTCCTTACAGGATTCAGGCCTTTCTTACAGGATTACAGGATTCAGGCCTTCCTTACAGGATTCAGGCCTTTCTCTTTTCTGCAAATATCTTGGTATCTGAGGAGCCGTGGTGTGTCTGACCCTACGGGCACAGGCCACCCCCTCTATGAATATCACATGTCCATTTTGATTTTTGAGTTCAATGGCCACTATGTGAGCTATACCTATACAATCAATGACCATTTGGCATTTAATTAGTGAAGGTTGGGTATTTAAGGGAAAGATGGTGAAAAGCACTTTGAGTATCCTGTAGCAGGATCCTGTAATCCCACACTCCATGTGTAGCCGTCAACTTCTGAACAAGGTATGTTCATTCTCCGTTTGTTTATGTTTTTTTCTCATGCCTTTTCTCGTGACTGGAATAGTAACTTGTACTTGACAAATAATTTGCAATGCCCTCACCAATATTAGCAATGTATGGCTAGCATTAGTTATCTAGAAGCTTGTCATCTGGTGGACAAGTTACAGAAGAACTGACACATTGCCAAACCAGTGTAGCAAGTAGACAATAGGGAGGGTCTCTTACATACAGACTGTAGGTGTCCAAAAATGCCAACTATGGGGAAGTAATACTGCACTCGTCCTGCATATCTTTCTAAATTATGTGCAGTCAGATTTATTAGGTTTAAACAGGAAAGGGTTCTTCAATCGATTGTTATTTCAGCAATGTGCAGGGAGCTTCACGCGAACACCAGATTCACCAGGTTCCGCCACAGTTTGGTAAAGTGACGTCTTGCACTGCTGTGAAAGTGAGTGCAATGTCAGGTTCCCTGAAAAGGTTCCTGAGGTCCTGGGAGGGAAGGCGGCTTTAACTATCTGTAATCTTGTGGCGTACACACACACACACACACACACACACACACGACTCGCTGCACCGATACACAGATGACTCAGAGTAATTAATACACTGGGGCAGATTCCTGTAACAAAACCAGCCAGATAGGGAGACAGGCAAACCAGAGATTACTGGCACACACACAAACAAACACACACACTGAGATTACTGTAAATGTGAGCCGTTGCCAGCAGGGCAGAGTACACCACATCCTTTCTGCATCCCACATCACACAGAAAGGGTCTCATTACACACACACACACACACACACACACACACACACACACACACACACACAGACACACACAGCCCTCTCTCCCCTTTTATGGTAGTGCCCCCCCCTCCTATCCAACACCCTGACACACACACACACACACACACATGTATGTGTGGTTCTCTCTCTCTCACCTGAGGTAGCTGCCGAAGTAGGCCACAATATTTTGATGAGTGCATTCCTTCACCATGAAAATCTCCTGCTGGATGATGGAAAAGTCGTCTCCTAAAGAGAAAGAGAGCGTGACAAAGGGACAAAAAAAAGAGAGATAGGGAGCAACATGAGGAATTATAACTTTAGCACGCACGCACGCACGCACAATATGATCCATCATAAGTACATACATAGGTACATACACAGACAGATACAAACACACATTCGAACTAGAGGGAATGTAAAAAAATAATGTGAGGTAGAAGCACAGACGGTACAAAGTACAACCTCTGAAAAATGCTGACCAAGCATTAGGACACACATGTAGCTGGTTTACTTGGCAGCTGGAATCTATATTACACCCCCGCAGTACTGAGCAGTGGATCGGTCCAATTCACCATCCCACCCTTACTACTGGCATTGTGGTACAAGCCAACCTCCGTATCTGAATGGAAAGTTCAAGCAAACTGAGCATACACGCAAACTGTACGTGTAAAACACACACACACACGCACGCACGCACGCACGCACGCACGCACGCACGCACAGGCACACACACACCACAGGCCATTTCGAGGGACACTAAATCTTTCCCAGTGTCCTGCCAAAGCTAAACACAACCACAAAGCACGCAGCGGTATTCTGCAGAGATACTCCACTTCTGACACAACCCAGCCATTACATTACATTAACTACCCTGATTTACTGAAGCCTTCACTAATACATTAACAAGGGCCATCTCACAGTAACAGCTTATGCATAATAAGGGACTATGTTTGTATTTATCAGACTTATACCAACAAATGAAACCTTGTAGCTCTGTTGCATCATTAACCCTCGTATTCAAACCAACCGTTTACAGAGAAGCCCAGTAGATTTAAAGCAGGTTAATCAGTCAACTTTTGTCTTGTCAAAGCAAAAACCTTTAAGACAGATAAAGTAATTTATACTACATCATGATCATAAATAATAAAAGGTCTGAGGTGAGCAACTCCAAATCAGTGTTACATATTTATAATCAGTTGTATATGGTAGGAATTAGAAAAAAAATCATCATAGCATATTACATACTTCACAAGAAGAATGGGTTACTTAGGCAGAAGTTCAAGGGCCCATGCTACCCAATGCTTAGTAATATTAGCCACAATATTAGACACTACAAAGTATACAACATTTTTGTTTAAATTCAAAGAAGACTCACAACGTTGTATGACACATTACAAGGCCCTCTTAATGCCAATTATGTCTTTCAAAAGCATGAAAGTATAAACAAGATCACCTTTAAGTCATTTCAAATTACCACCCTTTCAAACATCAACCACAATCTCTACAAATATGTATAGAGAGAATGAGATAAAGATCTGTTTTGAACTTAGATAGGCCTAGTTCATTGGTACGGTCATTGGTAGTGTAGGCTATAGCCTATGTCTTTGTGTGCTTGTTATGATATGCGGAAGTGGTTATGTGTATTGTGACTATGTGGCATAGATAGTGTGTGTGTGTAAAAACAGTAACTGTGTATATGGACTCCAGGGGTTTAATGGGTTCCAGTGCACAGCTCAGTCCCTCAGCTGAATGCTGAGCAGATGTCTCTACATTCCTGTGTCTCTCCCTTTCTTTTGCACGCGTACACACACACACACACACACACACACACACGAACCGGGGGCTGCCTCTTCACCCCACAGCGTAGCCCAACACATTAGGCCTCATTCTCACACAGCTGTCTTGAGGATGGAGAGGGGGAGGGAGAGAGAGAGAGAGAGAGAGAGAGACAGAGAGAGAGGGGTAAAGGTAAAGGAAAGAACACAGGCAGAAAGAAAAGAGAGAAATACTGAAAGGCACTAGGATATACTAGGGCAGAGTAGAGGACAAAAACAAATAAGGAAAGGGAGATGGGACAAAAAGGATCCTTGAGACGGAGAGAAAGTGAGACAGTGAGGAAACAGGAAGCATTAAAAGCGAGAAGGGAAAACAGTCAGGGGAGGAGAGGGAAAGCGAGAGGAGCACAGACAGAGGGAGGGAAAACAGAGAAAACCAAGTGAGTAGGGGGGAAAAAAAAAAAGAAAAGAAATCCTGGGAAAGGCTTCAAGTCAGGAGTTACGGAGGATCACAAACACGGCGGTACAGCTTGTGCTCAGGAAAGAATCTCTCTCCAGAGCCACTCGTTTTACCCCTCTCTTCCCATCCTCTCCACTCAGTCTCTCTCCCCTTCGGGTTTCACTCAAAGTCTTTTTCCCTAGCATTCACTTCCTAATTTGGCCAATTTCATGGTCTTATTTTCAATTTTCTCCTCTTTCATTACCTCTATCACCCACTAGTCATCTTAGTAACACAGACACATAGCTCTTAACATAGTACAGACACTTACTGTAGATTAAAACACACGTTCTATCAAATTGTCACACACATACACTAGCTAAAAAACACAAACTTCTTCTGACTCACAGGGGAGAGAGGGGGAGGGGGAGGGAGAGAGATTGAGAGAGAGAGAAAGAGCAAAACAGAGGATGGTTCATCAAGTTCAGTAAGATCCGCTTTCAGGAAGATTGAATGTGGAGGGAATCTGTCCTCAGTTCATAATTGTGGCTTTTTAGTCGTCATGACCTGAGCTGCCAAGCTGGCTGAATCATGGAATTACACAGCAGTCAGAGAGAGGGTAAGAGAGAGAGAGAGAGAGAGAGAGAGAGAAAGAGAGAGAGGGTAAGAGAGAGAGAGAGTGAGAAAGAGAGAGAGATACAGACTGAGGGACAAACCACTGAATGCATCTGAACTCAGGGTCTTCATTAAGGGACCAGTCTGGGCAGGTGAGGACTTTCACCTGCCAAAGATGTGTGGGTTGGTAAGCAGGTAATATGCAGAATTTAATGAGCACTTTCAATGAGCATTCAACTAAGTAAGCTTACTTATTTACAAACCTTTATCATATTTCTGTTGGATCGAACATAACGTTTTTTGAGTGCCATTTGTGTAACAGACGGGTATTTAATTGACAACCTCGTTTATCCAACAAAGGTCTCTTTGTCTGGGTAGGTTCTATATATAAGCTTCTGTGGAACCTGTGGGATGAGAGATTACAACCTCTCTGCCATGGCGCAGCAAACTCCTTCCCTTCAAGACAGCAGAGGAGGCTGGTCCACTAACCCTCCACCCCCTCATGGCCTGGGCTCGTCCCCGTCCCAAACCCAGCCTGCGGGCCACAGCGAGCTGTGTGTGTTCCGAATACCTGTGGCTTTCACACAATTGTCGGAAACGTCCGGAAAGAATCCACGATCCAGTGCAAAACAAACCGAGCAGGGAGGGGGGGGGGGGGGGGGGGGGGGATGAGTGGTGGGTGGGGAGGGGACGGGGACAGGACGGGATGGGATGGGGAAGAGAAAAAGCCTCACGCCATCACATAGTCCCCAGTCATTCCTACTCTCCGGCTCCCCCGCACAAGTCACATGAGTCTGTGCGATGAAGCCACTCTGCGGGGGGGGGGGGTTATCTGGACTGCTGCTGAGCAGAGGGAGGCCTTGCCTGCTGAAAGCTTTTTTTCTCCCTCCAGTGTTGCCCCGGGCCGAGTTGGGGCGGGGGGGTTGGTGGCTTATTACTAAGGTGTTCACCCCTCATGCTGGCAGTTCCACCCTGTCAGTCAGAAGAGCGGGGATGAATGACAACTGCTGCATGCTCATTCCATATGGGTAACACTGCTGACCCGGTTCATTCTCTTGTGGAGACTGACCTTGCTGATCACAGCTTCTCCACTGCACTGAGACAGATGGAAACTGAAAGGGCTCGTCCCAACAGTCAAAAAACCCTGACAGTGATTCTGCTGTGCCAAGAGGGCATGCAGGATAAATCAGTGCCGTTTCAGGCCGTGGGTATAAGCGTACCTTTCTGTCCTTGATAACTGGAAAGTCAGGAGGTGTTGGACTGAATGACTTTGATAACTGAAGCAGAAAAGGACTACTTGAAATGTTTATGTTGATTGAACTGTTGATAGGGAAGCTAACTGATGCAGATAATGAGGCCAACTATTTCTTCTGGAAATTGCCATGACGTGCAATCATACAACAGTGAAGGGATGTGTCATAACTGCATATGCGCGCGTGCGCGCACACGCACACACACACACACACACACACACACGCACACACACGCACACACACGCACACACACACACGCACACACACGCACACACACACACGCACACACACGCACACACACGCACGCACACACACACACTGCTTGAACTATAGTGGTAGTACAACAAGTGTTAATATGAATCCTCCGCTATTCTTTATCAGTGCTGAATATTTTAATTACAAAAAAAAAACAAAAAAAAAAACAATTCATAAATTAGGATATGAGAATGCATATCAAATTCCAGCTTTCCCAATAAGATGACATTGTACTGGACGTTCATCAAGTTTGTTGCTACAGTGTAAAGGTCAGATAACAGGATATGAGATTAGAGTTCTGTTTAAAGCTTCTGTTTCACAGCAGTAGTGACATCACTAGCCACTTCCTTATTTAGCAACACCTCTGTGACATCATCCGACTGGCTCCTTTCTTTCCCAAGAGTCCTTGGCATGTGTGTGTGTTGCTTAGAATAACACTTTCAGTCAGCTGGTCCAGCCCCATTTAACTCACCTAATCAGCTTACAGCTAACCCACCCTACAGAGACACACGCTACACAGACCAAACATCACTTAACCAACTCCCTCTCTTTCTCTCGCCCGCCCCCACGCACACACACTAACCTGTCCTGACAGTCTGATAAATCTAGGTCTTTACAAATACTTGACCCTCAGAGACCCACACAACTTTCACACCTTTACCCAGACAGATACAAACGCACAGTCTATACACCAGCACACAGGTACCACTGAAGCAGGCAGCAGTGCTGGGGGAGGCTGAAGAGCGAGCTGACAGCCTCGACACCAGCAGCAGCAGGGACTGTATGCTCTTAACACCCTAGACCACTTCCTCTACGTCTCTACGATCACTTCCTCCTCTGGTCACAGCAGCAGTGCCAGCGCGCACACACACACACACACACACACAGAAAGAGATGCAACAGCCAGGAGCCTGGAATAAGTGTAAGACTTTGAAAATGGTACAGAAAGAGCTGTGTGATTGTGATGCATTTAATGTTCTTGGGGAAAGTGCATGTGAGTGTAAGACAGTCAATATTTAAATTTTAACACAATGCAAACCAAGCTGAGTATGTGTAATGTGTCAATAATCCAGGTCAAAGGAAAAACTAAATAAATAAAAAATAAGCCTGATATATATACACTCATGCCAGTGGCGGTTGGTGGTTATAAAAATAATGGAGGAAGGAAGGTGCCCTTGATTGGTGTTGGTGGCAAATGTGAGGTTGTGACTGTGTTGGTGGCATAGATGTGAACAATATAGTATGTAGGGTGTGTGTGCGCCAACCATCCTTACTTTGCCTGTAGTGGCATTCAAACTCTGGTTTCTGGTTAAACTGGTAAACATAAGCTTGCACAAAGGTACCCACCTCCACCCTATCGAACAGAATGGCTCAATCCTGTTGTGACAGGACACACAGGATATGGCAATGTCCCAGTGCTCCTGTCTGCAGCGCCTTTCATGACACCACACTTAACCCCACATTTGTGGACATGTGATTGTGTGTGTCTGCTCGTGCATGGACAGGGACAAGTTTGTGCGTGTGAGTGTCTTTGTGTGTGTGTGTGTGTGTGTGTGTGTGTGTGTGTGTGTGTGTGTACACATGCACAGGAGTGCCAGTGTAAGTTTGTCCTAGTGTGTGTGTATGTGTGTGAAACTTTGTTAGTGTGTGTGGGAGAGGATGTGCATGTCGATGGATGCCGAACTGTGCATTTTGTATGGGGCTGTAGACCCACAGATGATGGGTCCTGATTGGATTGGAACACTGGACCAGGTTGGAACACTGGACCAGGTTAGATGGGGTCAGTCATTGTCTGCTGTAAGCGTCTTTGCATTGCTACACCTACACACACACACACACACACACACACGTTAAAAACTGACACACACTTTCTGACACACGCCTGGGGACAAAGACGCATCCACATTATTGCACATCCCCCTCTCATAAACACACGCACACACACAAACACACAGTGTCATTAGCCCCTGTTGACGAGTGGACAACGGGAGGTCCTAATCCTCTGGTTACTGTGTCCAATATCCCTCTAATCAGGCCTAAGAATCTGGGGCAAGATCAGGAGCCAAGGATTTCACCCTCATCTATCCCCCTTGTGTGTGTGTGTGTGTGTGTGTGTGTAGACAGAATGGCGAGAAGGAAGAGAAGACAAGGAAAGAGGCATATGTGTGATGACTTGCTTATACTTAATGACAGTGGTATTGCAGCTGAACTGGTAGAGCGAGGTACTAAATGTCAATGGCGGATACGGAGCAGGTGCTGATGGATCCAGATACAATTGACTGTTTTTGCAACAGATTACCGAGAAAGAACGTGATACACCCTTGTAACATGAATACAATTCCTACCTGACGAATTGTAAATACAGATTATGTGAACACACACAAATGCAGACAAAGGCATACTTACACACAGAAAATGGACACACGACACAGAAAAACAAAGACAAGTTTACACATTCAAGACCATTTAGACAGACAGGCTGTGAATACATAGTTAAATGTGTCATTTATTGGTGTGAGTGCTCTAATGAGGGTGTTTTGTCTGTGGTTCAGAAGCATGAATTTCACACATAATCCCACTGAAAACACTATCTGTGGGTCACATACACACACACACACACGCACAACTATTGTACAGCTTTGCAACACTGTCTAAACAGCATTTTCTGAGATACACTGTAGCTACGACAACTAAAACTTGCACCGGTATCTTTTCATGCATGTCAGGTGTTTGTTTGGTGGCATTCAGGTGTTTGTTTGGTGGCATTCAGGTGTTTGTTTGGTGGCACTCAGGTGTTTGTTTGGTGGCATTCAGGTGTTTGTATGGTGGCATTCAGGTGTTTGTATGGTGGCACTCAGGTGTTTGTATGGTGGCATTCAGGTGTTTGTTTGGTGGCACTCAGGTGTTTGTTTGGTGGCATTCAGGTGTTTGTATGGTGGCATTCAGGTGTTTGTATGGTGGCATTCAGGTGTTTGTTTGGTGGCATTCAGGTGTTTGTATGGTGGCATTCAGGTGTTTGTTTGGTGGCACTCAGGTGTTTGTTTGGTGGCACTCAGGTGTTTGTATGGTGGCACTCAGGTGTTTGTATGGATTGTGTAAGTGTGAGTGTTGATGATCTCAAAAGGTAGCAAGCATGCACACATCCACACTTTGTTAGTCTCCAGAAGAGATCCACATGGACAGCTATGGACACCAATGACACC
Source organism: Alosa sapidissima (assembly GCF_018492685.1). Classification (NCBI taxonomy): domain Eukaryota; kingdom Metazoa; phylum Chordata; class Actinopteri; order Clupeiformes; family Clupeidae; genus Alosa; species Alosa sapidissima. Next base: position 19,007,258 of record NC_055975.1, on the reverse strand, counting down.
ACCGACACCGTTCTTATTGCACGTCCAAGTCTGTGTCTTTCCATGCACAGCGGGTGCCCTTGTGGCAAGTCCTCATGGTAATCAAAAAAATCAGATGGGAAAAGGATATTCACACATAATTGTGTGTACGCCCCCTGAATGGCGAAATGGCAGACTCTTGCAGGCTTTTTTCACCTCTGCACATTAAAAATACAGCACATATAAAATATAGCTTCAACAGCAGATGCCACTCTTCTCACACACTCACCTGGCTCTAGCTTGATGATCTTGACAGCAGCGAGCTCTCCATTCTGAATGTTTCGAGCCTGAAAGACAAAAATAGAATGTACTCAATAGAACATTCTATTTCAGTTTCTCTGTTTCAATCTCTTACACAAACACAAACAGGTAATCTTTCAGACAGAAGTCAGATAACACCAGACATTGAGGTCAGATAACACCAGACACCTTGGCATACCTGCCAGGCACTATCCAAATTATTATGCAAGCTATTATCATCTGTTTATCAGTCACTCCACAGGCTGTTGGCTGCCTGACTGTCCGCTCCGCAGATGGTGTTTCCTGAGGCGCTCATCAGATCAGCTCTACAGCATGAGAAATGACAGGCATGCCCAGATGCCATACTTCACATTTTCTACAAAGTAGGGTCTCTTCCGGATGGCTACTCATCAGTTAACAAAACTATTCACTTCAAATAAGGGCGAGTCGGTACATGTGATGATTCGATCAATACGAATGAGAAATAGAGTGAGAGAGAAAGAGTAGAGACAAGAGGAGAGGGGGATATATAAGCCATGGAGAGAGAGAGATAAGCTAGAGAGAGAGAGAGAGAGAGAGAGAGAGAAAGAGGCAGACAAATCAGATCAGAACCAGAATTCCTTTATTGCCACTGAGTAGCAGTAGGCTAGCAGTCCTAACAGTGTATTCACAACAGAACAGAAAGGGATACAGTGACCCCACCCGATCTTGAACCCGGGTCTCCAGGGCACTAAACCTGCAGCTTGACCGCAACGCCAAAGAGCCAGGCCCGTTAGTATGGCAGTGAGAGAGCACATACTCAACTGTAGTGACGGTACTTAGTCACACAGAGGGATAAAGAAATTCCATTCCTCTAGTGTGCAGTAATTGAGAAAATGTGAAAATATGAGCTTAATAATAATAATAATAATAATAATAATAATAATAATAATAATAATAATAATATTATATAAAGATTATATAGGCCTAGTAAATCAAAAAGGTCTGCAGGTTCAGTTTTGGAGACATAAATGGATTCAATTTATTCTCAGGGTGTACAGTGAAAAACGGTATGATAAGACAGACAAGTGGTAAGACCATAAAGGGAGGAGGCAGTAAGTGAATCAAAACATTATCCGCCCCACACACAGGCACAGAGACAGACACACAAAAACACAGGCACAGAGACAGACACACAGACACACACACACACACACACACACACACACACCAAAAACAGTGAGAAAACACTAAAAACCACTCAGATAGCATATAGGCTAGTCCCAAGGTATGTATGGCAGCCCTGAGCAACAACCCAGCTAAAGCTGAATCAACGAATCAACAATTCAACCACTGACAGTTAATTTGCAGGGTTAACACACTACTGTCAGTGAGACATCTCCATACATTTACACCTTTACACACATGCAGAGCACACACATTCAAGGGAGTGAGCTATCCACTCATACAACAAGAAAAAGAACCCAACCACACACATACACACAGACACAGACACAGACACAGAGATGGTGATGACAGCAGTGAAGTGATACAGACGATGACCAAGCGGTTTCTGTGCTTAGGCTTCTACCAGTCATAGCGCACCACTGAGTAATGGCAGGGCAAAGAACTAGTCTCCTCTCTCATTCGGTCACAGAGGATACAAGAAAAGGTGATAAGAGTGTGAATGAGAGAATAAGAGAAAGAAAGAAAGAGAGCAGTGCAACAGAAGAGGAGGAAGGAGGCAGAGATGGCCAGAAGTAGAGGTCTCCCACTCAGGAGAGGAGACCGAGCGAGAGGGTAAAGAGGAGGTGAAGAGACTGGAAAGAAAGAGGTTGCAGAAGAGAAGAGGAGAGGAGAGGTAGACGAGTTGGAGAGCGGCGTGGGAGAAGGTGAAGGCAGTGCAGTGGAGACTCGAGAGAAGAGACAACAGGAGATAAGACAAACACCACAAATTAAGGAGAAGAGAGATGGAGGAGGCTGGAAAAGGAGAGAAACAGTGTGTGGGAGGCGGTGAAGGGAGGAATGTGAGCGCGTCCTCTGTGACTCGCCTGTCAGCAGTTCCGACAGCGATGTCCAGAGAGCAGCTGTGTGTGTGTGTGTGTGTGTGTGTGTGTGTGTGTGTGTGTGTGTGTGTGTGTGTGTGTGTGTGTGTGTGTGTGTGTGTGTGTCAATCCACCACAGTAACCATACACACCCAGCCTGACCTCGACTTAAATGACCAACTACGCCAACACGTCCAACACACTAAACATCTACACAGAGGAAACATAGCCAACATGATACAATCAGTGTGCAGGCTGACTCTCCAGAGATATTCAAAGTAGTTGGTGCAGTGACTAACCCTAGGCAGGATAACTTAAGAATTTGTGGTAAATCCTGCACTAGAGGAGCCCTATGGCTTCCGTCTCCTACAAAAACAAAGCGCCACAGGGCACCTCCTGTATAAATATATATAATTTATATGTATATGTATATCCCCCACCTCCACCCCAGAACATAGAAAGCACAATCACTCAACGACACCATCCCACCACACATGCAGCTGACAGACTGCACACAATCTGCACCAGTGACACTGCAGAAGCAGCAGCAGCCGCACACAGCCCACAAGCAGCCCACCGCCACCAGGAGCATCTCCTCCAGCTCAAAGACCAGGGACCGCAGCCCGGCCTGCCAAGACAGCGCTCAGGTGAGGTGACTTTCACTCTCAGCTAGCAAACTCCACTTGTTGGAAGTGTGCGTGTGAGTTCTCACGCTAAGCTCAGGCAACTCTGCCAAATGAAACCTCTTTTAGGCATTAACCAATCACAAAATAATAATAATTAAAAATAGAATCCAGTTTAATTCCGGCCAAAGGCTTAGAGTTTAATTAAACTAAAGGTTTTGTACTCAATGAGCATGCATAACAACTAACTACCCAACAACAGAGGAGAGAGAGAGAGAGAGAGAGAGAGAGAGAGAGAGAGAGAAAGAAAGAAAGAAAGAAAGAAAGAAAGAAAGAAAGAAAGAAAGAGAGAGAGAGAAAGAAAGAGATAGAAAAAAGAAAGAAAGAAAGAAAGAAAGAAAGAAAGAAAGAAAGAAAGAAAGAGAGAGAAACAGAAACAGAATTTAGGTCTTTTGAGTACAAAGGGGAAAGTGAATGCCAACACAAAGTACCACATTAAGCTGCTCCCTCAAACAGTGAATTATCAACAAGAGTCACAGTAAACATCATGTCACTTGTTTATTCTTCTAAAAATCATGCAGACACAAGAGAAAGACTACTACAACTGTGTGTGTGTGTGTGGGTGGGCAATACCTCATTACATAACCATGCAGAAAGGTATTGGGATCTTTTGTCATGTCATTTACTTTCTGAATAAAAGTATGTACGTACACAGAGACAGAGAGAGAGAGAGAGAGAGAGAGAGAGAGACAGACAGACAGACAGAACTGTTTCTCTCACTCAAAACTTTCTCTTTCTCTTACTCAGACTCAAACTCATAGTCTACTGCAGCAGTTGGCCGAGAAACATTGAAACGTTTTCAGTAACTCCCTCCAGCCTCACTTACGAGAGCGTTGCAGTCACCACACAGGACAGCATGCTCTGGGTGACTGCAATGATGAGAGGGCTTGTTTAAGAACAGATCGAAGATGGACCTGAGGGAGTGGAATGCTTTGACCAGCCAGTGGAAGCAGGAATAGACCCCCCCCCCCCCCCCCCCCACACACACACACACACACACACCACCACCACATTTTAACTGATGGTCACATGCATACCTGAGATTAGAGGACAAGAAGGCAGCGAGACAGAGAAAGAGGGGGGACAGGGTTGATGGGAAACGTTTAGCATGGAGCATCTGCTGACAGGCCCGTTATCAGCCAATCAGAGCAGAGAAAAAACAGCTGTCCCCTGTACACACACACACACCTGGGGAAAGACCACAGATAAACGTGAAAGTGTGGCCTTGAGGGGAGTTTTCAGACTGACTGACTGACGCATACACACAGTCAAAAGGATCAGACTATTACTCAACAATATCTGTTGAGGAAAAGCATCCAAAATCACTAAATCATTACTAATTAGGCCTAATAATGTCTAATAACAGCCTGTGCTGTCAACAGTCCTGTAGGTTCATCTCTGCTTTTATACCTTATAGTTAAACCCCCACACACACACAGTTTGAAAAAAATAATAGTGAAGATACCCTGCAGGTAGGTTCTTATGAGAGAATGTTCTGAGGGGGTTATGTAACCTCAAGTAAACAGACCTGTCACTCCACACACACCTTAAATCACATACACACACACATACGCATATGCACACCAACACGCACATTAAGACAGCAGATGCGCCGCCCCCCCCCCACAGCATTCCAGAATAGGAGATTAATCTTTTCATCCTGAAACATGTACTCCTGTCCAAACCCATTCTGCCCTCAACTAAATATACTGCTGGCACAGGGCTGCACACAAACACATACAACCCCAAATCAGAAAAAGTTGGGACGTTGTGTAAAATGCGAATAAAAATAGAATGTAATAATCTGCAAATCTCGTAAACTCATATTTAGCTGCCAAAAGGACACAGACAACATATAAAATGTTGAAAATGACAAATTTAGTCTACGTTCATTTTGAATTTGAAAACCAGCGACACGTTTCAAAAAAAGTTGGGATGAGGGTAACAAAATGCTGGAGAAGTTGTGTAATGATAAGAAAACAAAAGGAGGAATGTTTCACAACTAATTAGGGTAACTGGCAACATGATTGGGTATGAAAAACAGCATCTCAGAGAGGCAGAGTTTCTTTTAGAAGTACAGATGTAGGGGTATTCATCACTCAAACATGAAACAATGTCATTTTAATGCTTCTTAACATGAAGCACCCCTCAGATTTTGTGTGTGTGTGTGGCACAACACCCCTCAAAGTACTTACGTCTTAAACAAACTTTGATCATCTGAGGTGTGAATACTACAAAACAATGCAAGCACAATATATGCATGTACAAAACTTGTACAGCCATACTGTTGGTCTATTAGAAGTGCTCCAATATAATGTGACGGCCTTGAAGCAAAAGAAAGTCAATTACCTCACTGCCTTGGGCAGTACAAGGAGCATCATAAACCATTTCTGCAAGTGATATTGGTGAAATGCAGCTGTTTCTCAAAGAAGCACTGGTGGGTGAGAAAAAGACAGAGAAAGATGGAGAAGGCAAGAGACAGCTTACAAAGAGAATGTGAGAGCAAGAGAGAAGGAGAGAATGAGAGAGAGAGAGAAAGAGAGAGAGAGAGAGTACAAGGTGCATAACCACACGAGAGAAAAAGGGTGAGAACACTGCAAAAATAAGGAAGCCTTTAGCAGAACCCAGCTAAATGGGGAAGGCAAATCTCCTTTTTAACCTTGATATTTTCAAGGCTGCGCCATTTCTTTTTAAGGAAAAAGGGGAACTTGGATGCTAACCCAGCTCTAGACAAGAGAGAGGAAGGAAGACCCTGGTCCCAACTTAGGTTATCATTTCATGTTATCTGTGAACAAAGGTGGACTAATGAGATGACACTAATTAAGAGACGCTAGCAAGTTAAATCTATTTTGTGTTTGTATTCGTCTGTCTGTACACACGTATCTGAATGCAAACACAACAATAGGCTATAAATATCCTATATGTGTGTGTGTGTGTGTTTTACCAGCAAGTTTACCAGTAGAGGACACTGGCTGTAATTGTGGACTATATGACTCCTCGCTGATGTCACTTTGCCTCCTGGACAGAGCGGGCCAGTCTGGCACAAAGTGGGCTCTGTGTCCGGCTGTCAAAGTGGCAATCACACTATCATCACACACACACACACACACACACACACACACACACACACAGTCTTACAGCTGATGCAGACTCTGGAAGGTTGGAAGGTTGACCCAGTTCTGAGAGAAGTTTTGGGCTGATTTGACGTCTCAGCTGACAGGTCATAACCCCTCCCTGTGGCGGGGTCTGACCGACGGCTTGAAAGGAGAAGGAATGCTTTGGGTTTCACTCCCCTGTCATTACAAATAAAAGACCCCACACATCAGCAGACCTTCCCCACCCTCTGTGCATTCACATGCAGACAATACCACTCTGGCATCTCACATGACAGTTCTGCTATGGTAATATGAGACAGCAGGCCTCCGAGGAGGACTGACACATTCTTCCTCGGATGCACAGGAAACCATGCTACCCTGTCACACACACACACACACACACAACTATCAACTCACACATACACTTGCACTGAAATGGCCCAATACTTTTGTGCAGTTTTATAAAAACACTCTCTCTCTCTCTCTCACACACACACACACACACACACACACACACCCCTGAGCTTTGTAGCTGTGCAGAGCCATGCAGCAGTGCCAAGTGTCTGGGGCCAGCGGGTCAGGGCTCAGCAGCATTGTATGTCTACGACCACATGTGGGAAAAGACTGTGCTTTCATCTCGCATAACAACTGTGCGTGCGTGTGTGTGTGTTAGAGAGAAACTGACTGGGCGAGGATGTGATAGCATATGGTATATGATGGTGTGTGAAAGAATGAGGCTAGAAGGTATGTGTGTGTATGCGTATGTGTATATGTATATGTATATGTATATGTATATGTGTGTGGGTGGGTGTGTGTGTGTGTGTGTGACGGAGACCTAGACAAAATATGCAAATCACGACAACATGTTTGCTACAAAGACTGAGTTTGCACATATACTCTCACTGATATTCACCAAAGTGTGTGCATATATGTGTATGTGTGTTTACGTGTGTGTGTGTGTGTGTATAGTACAGCAGCATATTGAGCTCTGAGCCGCACTTCTCAAATGCACGGTATTTCCTGTGTGTGTGAGTCCAGAGGGGAGAAAGGGGGGAGGAGAGATCGAGAGAGAGAAAGAGTGTGGCGTGCAGCGAGAGAAAAACAGAGGGAGGAGAGGGAGAGGGAGAGGGAAAAAGAGAGAAAGAAAGAGAGAAGAGGGAGAGAAAAAAAAAATACCACACAGTTGTTTTGAAAAGGCCCCAGTCCTGTTTCAGCCTGTTCTGTGAATGTGTGCATACTGAGGGTCCAACCAACCAGCCATTTCGGTCTATCTATCTGTGTGTGTGTGTGTGTGTGTGTGTGTGTGTGTGTGTGTGTGTGAGTGTGTGTGTGTGTGTGAGTGTGTGTGTGTGTGTAATATCAGTCCTGGCATTCCACCAGCCAACAGCTTGTCTGATCAGGACAGACCTTATGGGAGAGGCCACCACATAACTTTCTCTGCAGGCACACACACACACTCACTCACCAGGAACAGCTCTAGACGGCCTACAGCTTCATGATTTTTTTCAATGGTCCTGCAGCACACGCACACACAGCCTTCCGTTAAGCTCCTAACGCTTTCCAGTCGGACCAGCGGGCGGCTCGCCTAGACTGGAGTCAGCAGTCATCACAGGTGAAGCGTAACAATGCCATACTAGTGCACCAGATAAAGGCTGCATGCTACCACACCATTACCCTCCTGAGGGCCATCAAATAAAATGATCTGTCCCATCATGGGCTGCTACAGTCAGCGCCTGAAAATGTGTGCATGTGTGTGTGTGTGTGTGTGTGTGTGTGTGTGTGTGTGTGTGTGCGTGTGTGCATGAAAGCATAGGTATGCATGTCTATGTGTTTACGTAGCTTGGCCATCTGTATGCATTAAGCGCTTGACTGTGGCCAAAGGGCTGCCAGTTGATATAACCCTGTTATGCAATCCTGGCACCCTATTAGTGTGTAAGCAATTGTGCGTGTGTGCTAGGGGTAGAAGCATTGGTGTGAGCATGTGTTAAGCTATCAGCTTTCTTATCGCTTGCTGAGACAAGAGTCTCGTGGCAGTAAAACAGTAGCCAATGCACTGAACGACATAAAGCACATCTCATAACTAAGTCCACTGACCCACATCCCAACCGCAACCCAACACACACACACAGGCATGAGGTAGACTGTCTAGGAAAACCCAAATTACCGTTGGTAATATCTAGGTCACTTTTAGAGCAGTATAGAAACTAGGCTATACATAAAATGCAGGCCATAAAGAACAAATTCTCTGGGTAGTTATTTAGATCATCATCAATGAAAGCGGTCTATGTACAACCATTTAGATCAGATAGAGGTTTACACCTTTTCCACTGGACTTTTGTCTTTTTTATAGCCAAAGCCTTGCTCACAGGCAATGAGCTGTAAGCGGGCTGATTTTGTTTGGGACCCTGCCTCCCTCGCTGAAGCTCCTACCCAGCACTACTCCTGCTGCTGCACCACAGCACGTGGAAAATGGAAATAATGAGCCTGACCCATGATAGCTGCTGAAAAAAAAAAAATCTCCAACTGTCCTCTTACACCCCCAACACACACACACACACACACACACACACACACACACACACACACACACACACACACACACACACACACACAGACAGACAGACAGACAGACAGACAGTGATCTGTGCAGCAGCAGTACCGGATGTTATGCAAGACATGACAAAGCGGGCCTTTTCCTGACAAATTTCACTACTTTTAGGAGTAGTATTTTTGTGGGCCACCGCTGCGGACGGTGGCGTATCGCGCATCGGTGGGCGTTCCGTCGGAAACTGGTCGTTTGTCACTCCAACACTCCAAACTGGGAGAACACGCCTATGGCTCATGTGCCTGATGGGAAGAGAGAGGACAGAGAGTTCTGTTCCACTGCTCTCCTGCATCAAAACTTTTAGAGAACCCGAAACTAACCTTCTTACTTCTACTCTGACTACTGCTTCTTTGAAAGTGAGTGTGTGTGTATTCACTTAGCCTAGGTATGGCCTTCTTTTGTGTGTGTGTGATTGTATTCACTTAGCTTCCTCTCACATACATTTGACTGGGTAACAGGAAGCACTGACTGAAACAGACACACACACACACACACACACACACACACACTAATGTTGCACTTGGGTCGTAAATAAAGCCGGGTGGTCCGGCGGACGCCAGAGAGGAATGACTGGACCACTTTCACTGCTCTTTCAGGAACTTCCCGAGCATTATCCTGGATCCCTAGAAAGAGCCGGGAACAGCAGAAGCCAGATCACAGGGAAGAGTCTGATCTGCTCCCACTAACATTGCATCAGGGGAGTTGCTCCTGGGGGCATCCACTGATAAACAAGAGGGGCGAAATGCAATACCCCAATACACACACAGTAATCCCCCAATACACACACACACACACACACACACACTTCTGTAATTTACTACAGCATAATATCAGGCTATCTCTAGCTAGGTCTCAGTAGGCCACATGTCTCCAAAAGCTACTACGTAGAAGGGAGGTCAGGGGGAGGTGTAGAGAGGTCCCTAATTATTACTCTTCCTTCAATCTTTCCCACTGCTCCATCTCATATGTACACAATTACACAGGCTATGTGGTGGAACTTCACTTCTGTAAGCCTAAAAGCCTTGCCTATGTGATTTTGGCTGTACTAAAAGGCATATTGGACTGAACTGTGATAGGCAAGAGGCATAACCTGCATCCAGGGAGTCAAAGAGACTCACATAAGAAGGTGATATGTTCTTTTCCATACAGAGAGCATCTGGGACTGATCAGTGGACTCTCGCATGATTCTGCTGTCAAAATGAAAAAGTGAGCCAGCTATTTTTCCACGCTGCCCATATAAAGAGGGCTCAGCTGCCTTATTTACACAGAGGAGCCAATCACTGACAGTGTCCTGCCACCTTCACCAGTCTTTTGCCACAAATGACCCTCACACTAAGATGTGAGCTTAGTCTGAGAGAGAACATGATATGAGCTAGAAACTCAGCCATAGCCGAGTGCAACAGGCCTTTCTCCCTTTACTCACACGATAAAAACACTTCACTTCATCAGTTGAATTTGAGGACTTTGAACCTACAGAGGTCCTGTCCTTTAAAGTAGATGGATTAAGAGGCTGTCCGCTTCATTTGGCTAGCTCACAGTCCTGTCACACACTTGAAATACCATTTCATCCTTACTCTTTTGAAATAGGCAACATGCTGATAAGCTCATTTTCCTCTCTCCCTTTCCTTCTGACAGGAATGTTGTCAGTTCAGATGTTGCGAAGAAAAAGTCTTGCAAAACACTGACTGGTCTCCCTCTTAGTCACACTCACACACTCAAGTTTATAAATCAAGCATTATATAACAACAATAATTCAAGATAATATAATGTTTTTTTTATATATATATATATATACATATATATATATATATATATTGAATGAATGAATTACTATTAACTAATATTAACTATTAACATTGTCATGCTGTTACTTAACTGCCGTTCACTAAGCACAGGCACACTAAGGTCAACTCTTCTGTTATGATGTGTTAATCAGAGTCCAAAAATAAGAAACCAACTGTTAATCAACAACTATTAATCCCCCACCGAATGGCCATGAACAGAAGGAAGGGAGCTTCTCAGATGCGTCCGGATCATCCTGTGCAAACAGGTGTAGTTGGCACAGCACCCAGGTCTGGCTGGGTGGCCAAAGTTGTAGGCAAGCCGTGGAAGGGTTGATGAGAGGAGATGGGGTGGGGTGGGGTGCAGTAGAGTGGGGTGCAGGGTGATGTGGTATGAACTGTGGCGGTGACTCAGAGAGCCAGCGGAACTCACTGTGGCTCTTTGTTGGTGGCTTTATGACTCATCTTTCTTTATTAAAAGTTTGACACCAGGGACCCTGCCACTGTCAGGAGAGCAAAGAGACCACAGAGAAAATGCCTGATGCACCAATCTTCTCGAATACTCAGAGTTTCACTCGTGTTTACACTAAAGCACAAGTGATTCTTGTCAACAAATATGATTGACCTGAGTATGACCGTGTTTTCTTTGCTGGGCACTCGTGCTGTTCTTCGGTGCAACTCAGTGTAAAATACGTTTCTTGTCATAAGTGACAGATGGCTTACGACTGAATATGCAAACGCGGACGCTACACTCTAGTCTAGAATTGTATCATACATCCAAAGATCCATCGCATATATAAATTGTAGCTTAATTGTATTTCATGTAAACATCATTAGTTACCTTGTAGACGTCTCCATATGTCCCACTGCCGACGCGTTGAATCAGTTCAAAGTCGTGCTGTGGGTTTCGGCGTTGTATCTCGCCACTTGGTCGGGGATAGATGTCCATTGTGGCTTCCTTGCTAGTTGTTAGCTATCGGTTTCTTGTTGCTGTTTCTTGTTTACATTTACAAGAGGTTCCAGGCACCAAATGAAGTATTCCGCAAAGAAAATTAATGTCTAAAGATAAGTGGTCCTTGGTGGTCTAACTACACATCGCCACTCCAACTTCCAAGTAGGGATTTTGGTCCATTTCCTGGTCGTCAAAACAAAAATAGAGTGAGAGCAACGTCAAATGGCAATACAACACAATTTCAGACTTGAACATGTGTTTAACATTGTATGGACCACGTAAATATTTCTTGAATTTCCCCTGGGGATCAATAAAGTATCTATATATCTATCTATCTATCTATCTATCTATCTATCTAATAATTGCAACATTACAACATTACATTTCCATCAGCAAGAACTACGATCATTAGGTTACTTGTTTAATTCAGATGGCGAACTCCTCTATAACGTTAACTGCTCCGTGTTTCATGGGAATAACACATTTATCTAACGTATATAACATCCACACACTTCACATTACATCTCTCGAATAAAGATGGAATAATTGACTGTTATCGACGTTTTAAGTTACTGTTAAACGATCGAAGAAGCTTCCTAAGAAGCATCTCACCTTGTAAGTCTCGTTAGTGGCCCTTCAAATGGGCTGCATAACTTTTTTATTTACTAGTCCAAGTAATTACGTAAATATAACCAACGTTTACAAATAATGAGTCTTAATAACAGACAACTGATAAACTAGCTAACGTTAGCATATGTAATGTTAGCTATACATTGACGTTAACGTGAACGTTACATGATTAAATACAGTGACCTAGCCAAAGTTAGCACATCAACATCAACGTTAGATGGTTCTGCTAACGTTACAAAGCGTTAACGTTAAGTTAACGTTAGCTCGTTGGTAAACACTAGTTACCCCACTCTATCACATGTTATATAATTTACTAATTGGAGCAATAAGTGACGGCTAACGACAATTTGATTAAGTTCAACGACCACGAAGTAAAGTAACTTCGGTATAATGTGCCTGGAAACGCACAGCAGGCAAGCGACACAGAGATGGCCACTTAGCTAACTCTCTCCCTGCATCTTCATAAGGTTAACCAAGCCCTGTGGGTAGCATAGATCCACTATTCCCTGGCTTGCAGTGCCTGCATTCTGCTAGCTAGCTAGCAGAAATCTCAACAGCTTTGAAGTTAACTGCCTGCCAAGCTAATATTATGAATGTTTAGGAACTCACCTTTTTGCTTGTTAAAATCAATTATACACCAAAATATTGACTTATATTTCTTCCTTTAAAATGCAGCAATTTTGCGTCGAAATTTACATCCGAACGGCTGTCTCGCAGAGTTTGACGGAGGCTTGAACTTCTCTTCCACAGACAACTCAAATGCTACAGAACGAGTCTGGCTAGCCAACAGTCAGCTACCTGGCTACTCTCCACTCCCCGCCTCAAGACGTATGTCACTTCCTCCTGTGCAGAGCAAATAGTTTGAAGTTGTCCACCTAACCTTTGTCAGAGAACAGTGTGGCCTTTACTTATCAAATGAATTTACAGTAGCTTAAACAAAGTAATCCTAAACTTGTGTCATGTGCACAAGCATGCACAACATTGTTCCACTTTATTTATTTATTTTTATATGAAATTGCTATCATTCCCTCCCCCTCCAAAAATTACAAATTGCTATCTGGGTTTTGAAATGGCCACTCTTCTGGCCATTAATATAAGAAATGTAGCCTACATACACAAAAGCAAAAATAATATTTGAAGCTTTTGTAAATGCCGCCATCTAGCGGTTGTATCACAGGCTTGCCTATCGCCCACAGGCTCTCAATATTGAAAGCTCAGATGCATTATTAATAAGACTTGACATTTTGTACATTTATTTTCATAGTGATCATGTCCACAGTCTCCACACAAATGCAAAAAAATAAAAAAAATCTCAAGTCTTCCTACGCAGATTGGACGATATATATCGTTTGATATCAGCACAGTATCAGCACAAATCCAAAGAAGTCTTACATCACCCTCTAGAGGTTATTTAATTGTTTGCACTTTCTCGTCACCCGAGAAATAGCATCATCGTCCTTCTCTGGATGAGAACGAGCATCTTCGGTTGTGATCTGGGAGAGTAGTTGCCTCATGATTGGTGATTAGGCTATACTGTACCACTGATACATCCTTGAACAGAGGAACAGAGATCGACATCCAGCAGCACAATGGCTAGGAATCGTAAAGACAGAGACAGCTGGGGTAAGTGCTCGTTTTGTGATGTACCGCCTTGGTTGTAGCCTATTTTTTTTTTTCGTGAGGGGAGACGCACCTTAGTGATGTATGCCCGCAGTTGCTAATATTCTCTATCGTAGCCTATCTGACTAGATTGGACCAAGTCGCTTCTTTCGGATGGCCCTTAAATAATTTCATTAGAACGCAGTGTCGATAGGCTAGGCTATAGGCGTTATGTCGTCTTTTATCCATCAGCAATTTATAAGAGGGGTTTCCTCGCCCTTATTTTCAGCCACCGCAACGGCCTAAACTAGCTTCGCATCGTCACTGTTGCGATAAACACTCTCCGAAAGACATGTACACCCAACACACGCAGTCTAAGCTCGGTGCAGGCCAAAGTCATGGCTTGTTTTGTTCTTTTGATGGTTGGTGCTTTATTGTGATAAATAAAGCCCTCTGTGGTGCGTAAATAGATGTGGCCTATGCAAGTGGTCATCTTATGGTGTTTATGTAGCACTGACTTAGCGTCAAGACGAGATGTGAATAGGCTATGTTACAGGAGCTTCCCTTTGAACATTTAATTGAACCAATAACACGAGTGGAGCCTGTCATTCGTGATATAGTATTTTACATTGATGCCTCATAATCAGTAGCCTATGCGTGAAATGTCTAGCTTGACAACAGGCTATGATCGTTTCAGTATGTCACAAAGATTTTTTTTGACGGAGTCAGTGAGCAAATGGCCAGAGGCACACAGTTTGGGGGTCTATAATATGGGCTATACAGTATCATTAAAGGAGCAAAAGCAGTTCTGACCCACATAGCAGCTGTGGGGTAGGTCTGGGCTGCGTCTGAACCTGAGATGATGATCATTAAAGGGTGTGTGTGTGTGTGTGTTTGGAGCAATAAGCCTTTGGGTTATGGTAGTGATGCTCCAACCAACGTGTGATGCGCTCTATTCAAAGAAGCACAGAGGGGTTTGAGCGTGAATAATTTACAGTGCTCTGTATGCTGCATTAACCTTATCGCTACTGTTTTATTTTTTGTTTTTGTTATTTTGTCTGTGTGTGTGTGTATGTGTATATATATATATATATATATATGTGTGTGTGTGTGTGTGTGTCCGTCCAATCTGACAATATGACAGTGGAATAATAGGTTAATGAACTGCTGAGAAGTGAAGATGTCCCAGGAGGTTCCATAGTTATAGGCCAGCTGTTCTTACACCTGATACAGAGGGTAGAATAAGCCTAAAGGAGAAACAACAAAACATAGTTTACAGTTGTATTGAAGGAAGAGGTTGAACAGCCTAAACCAGTCTAAAACAGTAGGCTATTTGTGTTATGTAGTAGGCCCACCCATTCCAACTTGATGATGGATTTGTAAAAGGTGTACCTGAAGAGTGCTACCAGAGTGAATGAGCAAGTGCAGTCCATTTTCCATATCTTTCCTCGTGCTCAAATAGATCACTTTTAAATAACAGGAACACGTGTAATTACAAAGACTTCCGACCTCCCTCAATGGATCAAGAGCTGGGACTTTGTAGCTATGCTACACTCATTGGGACTATAAAAGTCCTCCAACTTTAATGGCAGAAGTACTCAAGGTTATTTGGTTGTGGGATAGGGATTAGATGTTCACCAAGGGGTTTTAGGGGTTTAAGCATAAGGATTGGGTACGTTCTCCCGTGAGAATGCTTCATCATCCCTGCTAAAGACATTCTGATGACCCAATATGATTGTAACTTCACAGATAGCAAGCTAGCTCCCAGGTCATTATTGAACCAGGTGAAGATAGGTTAAGTGAAATCAATTAACATTCGCCAGCTAGAATGAATCTCCTCGGGCTAAATGAATCCAATGCCCTTGAGAATGATTGACCACTGTCTTATAATGAATCAAGACAGGTAGAGGCCATGGACTGTTTGCCCCAAGTAGCACTTCTGCCTTAGGAGGCCTTGAAGCACTTGTTATTCTCACTGCAGTTTTTCTGCAACAATTTGAAATTCTTACTAGTTTGTACTTTTGTCATTCTGTTGAGTTTCTTATAATTATTTTTTGTCCTCTGACTGAATACACAAACACACAACACATTAAATCAGAATTGCAGGAATGTGAGTGCATTTTCCACCTGTTTTTATTTATTTATTTAAATCACATACACATACACAATACAGATAGACACACATGTGCACACACACACACACGCACACACACACACACACACACACACACACACACACAGAGTCTCCCACACTCAGTCATGTATTTGTGGCGGGGCCTAACCTAAACCCATCCCACACAGCCTCATCATGGCCAACAAACAGCCAGAGAAATAAGAGAAGCCACTCTAACTGGAGTGAGTCACTCTAACCGGAAACTAATGCTACCATCCAGCTAGTAGCCTGTTGTCAGGAGCAGAGCAACTGATCGATGTTGCTCACTGTTGCTCACTGCTGTTTTTTAATCCATCTATGGAGTGATGTATTGATCTGAAGCAACCTGTAAGTGAGACATTGGATGTACAATGCAATGAGATGCTAGTTTACATAAATAATGATGCTCTTAAAGGAGAATTCCGGTGTGATATTGACCTAAAGTGTATTGAAACATGATACCGAGTGTGAACGTATGTCTCATAGCCCATCTAACGATAAGTCGAGCAACGAGTAAGAATGAACAGCTATGATAAGGGATCAGATTCCAAAAATAATTCAGTGGAAATGCATGGATTCCAGTTTCTTCCAGTAGCAGCAACTGGAATCCATGCATTTCCACTGAATTATTTTTGGAATCTGATCCCTTATCATAGCTGTTCATTCTTACTCGTTGCTCGACTTATCGTGTCTAAATTCAAGATGGCTGCAAACGCTAAACTTCGTGAAGATACTGTCTGTATAAATCGTCTTGTAAGTAAACTACCAGTGCTTTTTCAAAGTTCTCAATGTCTCGTTTTAAATGTCAGGGCCCTCGGAAGTCTACCAATGAAGTGTGGAGATACATTGAGCCTCGTAAATGGGTGTAAAACAGTGATTTATTTGCATGGCTAGCCCGATGCCGAAGCACCACTATTGAAAAAGATGTTGGTAGCATCGGCTAACTAGCGCCAGATTTTGGAGTGCAGGGGACAAGCCGAGATGGGCTATGAGACATACGTTCACACTCGGTATCATGTTTCGATACACTTTAGGTCAATATCACACCGGAATTCTCCTTTAACAGTGGGAGGTCTTGTAAGGTTTTTGGGTTATGGATACATTTGATGGTGATAACAGTGAAACGGAAATGGGAAGGGGACAGACATCCCATAATAGGAGGTCTACTGTTGAGATTAAATAGTTTGAGATGCCTGTCTCTATGTGTGTGTGTGTGTGTGTGTGTCTAGTGTACATACGCGATAAAATAACAAATTAGTTAATGAAATAAAAAAAAAACACTGTAAAAGGACATGGTGGATATTGTCATTTCATTGGTCTGAAGATCTCTTCCTGTTTTTGTTGTGTTTTTTTTCTTCTCCCAGGCTCGTTCACAGATAAAGGCATATATGATTGGAGCTCAGAGGAGGAGGAGCCAGATGGGAAGGCGCGGCCTGTGCAAGTGCTGGTTGTCAAGGACGACCACTCCTTCGAGCTGGATGAGGTGGCCCTCAGTCGCATCCTGCTGTCGGAGGAAGTGAGGGACCGTGAGGTGGTGGCTATTTCAGTGGCCGGAGCTTTCCGGAAGGGCAAGTCCTTTCTCATGGACTTCATGCTGCGCTACATGTACAACCAGGTGAGTGGAGGGAGAGCAGGTGTCTGAGGAGGCAGGAGAGAGGCATCAGCAGAGACAGGGGGTATTTGTTTAGACAATGTGTTACAGTAATTCAACTTAAATGATCAGAAATTTGTCATGAAATGAACTTCAAATGTTCATGAATGCTCACTAACTTAGCTTCAAGTAAGATTCAGCTCCATAATACCCCACACTCCCTATTGTTTACCTTCTTTACTGGTCCTTACAGCTACTATTTTACACGTTGATTTTGTTACGTGTAAATTTCTATCTGCTGTATATTGGGTATTGTGTCCCTTTGTTAATCCACACTGGGTGTGTCCAGATGTCTTTCATGGCTAATTTCTCCGTCCATTAATCTGAACCCCTTGAGGCCCAATCACTGTTTCTCTTTGCCATTCATTGAATTGATTTGTGGAGATGATGACCCATGGCTATTTTACAGTATATGACAGAAAACAGAGATAAGCTTTTCTGGCTGGTTGCTGGATAATGAATAATGTACAGTATGTGATGTACATTGATACAGAATAGCCATGTCATGGTGTCTGCTGATGATATAGGCTTGTTAGCTTGGTCAGGTTTCTACTGGTGTCTTGGTTATGTAAGGATAGAAAGTCTCAGACCACCCAGCCTAGTGTTTGTATGTGTAAAAATGAACATTCAACTTCTAATATAAGAGTTGTGCATGTTTGTGTTTATGTGAATGCATTTGTTTGTCTATAGCTGCTTTCAGACTTACGTGTAAGTCTGCATGTTCTGCGGATATCAAGCAGTTGGGCCGTATATCTGAACAACATATCCCGACATTTGGAACTCCGAACTTAGGCGGCTCTTACACTACTCCCCTCTTAGTATTTCAGACGGACATTATGTAAATGAGCTCATGTCTGAACGAAGCGAAGAACATGCGGAGATTCTGTTCATGTGCGTGTTCGACCACGTTCAACCTGTTCAACCACACAGAGGTTCTGTTCATGTGCGTCGGTGTCGTTCACACATAATGTCCGCATAATGTTCGCATGTAAGCATCATATCTGAGTCACCCAAAAGGACACCTGTTTGACAAAGATCTGCATATAGTGTGGAGGACATGTCTGAAGGCAGTTTATGACTTCATATGACTGAATGTGGTGTTTATGTGTGTGTGTGTGTGTGTGTGTGTGTGTGTGTGTGTGTGTGTGTGTGTGTGTGTGTGTGTGTGTGTGTGTGTGTGTGTGTGTGTGTGTGTAGGCTTCAGAGAATTGGTTGGGTGATCCGGAGGAGCCTCTGACTGGGTTTTCATGGAGGGGAGGATCTGAGAGGGAGACCACTGGAATCCAGATCTGGAGTGAGGTCTTCCTAGTGGATAAACCAGATGGGACGAAGGTAAAAACCGTGTGCGCACGAGCACTTTCTCTCTCTCTCTCTCACACACACACACACACACACACACACACACACACACACACACACACACACACACACACATTCACACACAGACACACAGACAAATACACATTCTCTCACACACACACACACACACACACACACACACTTGAAATTTCTTGAATTTCCCCTTGGGGATCAATAAAGTATCTATCTATCTATCTATCTATCTATCTATCTATCTACACACACACACACACACACACACACACTCTGTTTGAAACATTCACGCAACGTAGTTCTCTCTTTCACACCAACCAACATGTGCAAGAGCCCATTATCGTAATGCCAATTCTGTTAATGTAAGTGGGCGTATGTTTCTCGCACTGTATCCCACCTGCCCCTTGCACAGCAGCGGTGAGCGTCTTGGGACTTGTTTTTTTTCCTGTCCTCACGTGTTCTGGCGTCCTGCTGTCCTGCAGGTGGCCGTGCTGCTTATGGACACCCAGGGGACATTTGACAGCCAGTCCACTCTGAGGGACTCTGCCACAGTGTTTGCCCTCAGCACCATGATCAGTTCCATGCAGGTAGGAGGCACTCAAGGGAATTCTGCATTCTTCGTGTCAACCTGAAAGTGAAATTGGACCCCTCATCAGTGGCAACTAAATGTGCTTCATATGGTTTTCTGTGTACCTTGTCTGGCACTGTTTATATCTAAACCATGCCCTGTGTAACTGCTCCTGTATAGAAGTTCTGTTTAATGTTAATGCTATCCACGATATTCGTGAGCCAACAATGAGCATCGCCATGATGCTTCAGTATTCAGAAATCCGTTTTTCTATTTCTGGCCAAAGCTGCGTTGTATTGATTTTTTTGTGATGGTAGGCAGTGCCTGACACATCCTAAACCATGTAAAAGTAAACTTAAATATTTTTTCTGTCAGTCATATATTATATAGAATATCCACATTGAGTGCAGAATTGTCAACATTACGAAAGAAAGTTGGAGAATATTCTAGTTAGGCTGCTGATACTACTAAGTTATTATGTCTGAGAGATGTGTGAGATTTGCCTATAAGGACTTTGATTATGAATATACAGAAGATGAAAACCAGACGGAAGGAAAGCATAATTTCCTGCACATAGCCTGTATTTAATGTAGAGGTATTGCATTATACTGTATGTCTATGCAGATGAGTTAAAAGCATGCCATATAGTAATTCATGCACTAGCAACAATATTAATAAAATAAATAATAAATAAAATTGTAAAATATTTTAAGTCCATTTTTTGCAGTGTAGCAATGCCCATACTGTATATTACTTTTGTATATCAATTTGCATAGGGACTATTTTCAAAATTGTAGTTCTGCAATGACTCTGACCAACCAGTTCTAAATTATGCTTTAGTCCCACTGAACTAAAATGCATCTATATTAACATTCGCACACAATCCTGCCTTTAGGTGTACAATATCTCCCAGAATGTCCAGGAGGATGATCTTCAGCATCTACAGGTGGGTGAATGCTGATGATGCATTATGAGCTCCAAAGTACCAAATAGTCCGTTTTATATTCACACACACACACACACACACACACACACACACACACACACACACACACACACACACACACACACACACACACACACACACAAACACTTAAACAGAGGGCTGGTTTTCATAATTTCTGCTTGGTTTGGTCATTGTCTCCACAGCTTTTCACTGAGTATGGTAGACTAGCCATGGAGGAAACATTCCTGAAACCATTCCAGGTGCTCATTCTCCTTTGGGAAATAGCTTCTCTCTCTGTTTCTTTTTCTCAAGATCCAAATTATCTAATGTTTTGAATGTGTTTTCAGTCCATGATCTTCCTGGTGCGGGACTGGAGCTTTCCTTATGAGTTCTCGTATGGTCAGGAAGGAGGGATGAAGTTCCTGGAAAAGAGACTAAAGGTCAGAGGTCACCACAGCAGGATTGCTTTGTCATGATTACACAGACCATACAGCCCACTTTCACAAAGACATATTCAGCAATACCACAAATGTTTACTAGAGTATAAGTATATATACTCTTTTGATCCCGTGAGGGAAATTTGGTCTCTGCATTTATCCCAATAGAGGGCGCTAAACTGGCCATTTTAATACTTGTGTGATGACTATTATGATTTTATTTTTCATTTAGATCTCAGAGAACCAGCATGAGGAGCTGCAGAACGTGCGGAAACACATCCACTCCTGCTTCACAAACATCTCCTGCTTTCTGATGCCTCATCCAGGCCTCAAGGTGGCTACCAACCCACACTTTGATGGACGACTTCAAGGTGCTTGTCAGACTTTGAAAAACAAACCTCCTCTGTCTGTTTAAAGATGCATTGCACAATTTAGTTTGACAAAACATTGATATGTGTGCACAACAGCTAATCAGATTACAGATTGCCTATGTTCAACTCTATGCAGTGACTGGGTGGTGAAGCCATAAATCCTATCTGTGCTGACCCGTGCTGTGGTCTCTCTCCTCTCTCTGGCAGAGATTGACCCCGAGTTCACCAACCACCTGCGTGTGCTGGTGCCCTGGCTGTTGAGTCCGCGCAACCTGGACGTCAAGGAGATCAACGGCAGCAACATCACCTGCCGAGGCCTGCTTGAGTACTTCAAGGTGAGCAACTCTCTCTGATGACCCTCTCTTACTATGACCCTTGTGACTGAGAATGCAGAGTTTTTGTTTTCATCATGCTCTGTATGTAACCTCTCCAAATCTATTGGTAGGATCCTTATGGCTTAATTGAGAATGCATTGTGGTGCAAGTATTGGTTCCAGGAAACATGGCTTTTCAGAAAAGCAGAAATGCTGATTTGGATAAGATGTGTTGTTAACATTGGGGGGAAATTAATAGTGAGTGAAAATGAAATGTACTCTTTTTTTTAGGCATACATAAAGATATACCAGGGGGAAGAACTGCCACACCCCAAGTCCATGCTACAGGTACTTTAACCAGGTCTTATTTCTGCATGCATGTCACCTTAAAGAAAGAGATTTTTTACTGAATAATTTTAGCAATTATATGAGAATGCTTATGCTGTAATCCTTCTTAGACTGCTGCAATATTGATAGAATCATTTTAAAAAAATGTTCCAAATAAAATGTATGGGAAATCATACTTACGAAACAAACAAATCACTCTGTTTCCTACTGTGAAGAAACATCAGACAGAGAAATATCAAAATCTCAAGATCAGATATTTTCCATCATTGGGTTTACATCACATGTATTTTCTGTATATTTTTGTGGATGCATTCATTCGAGTGTTTGTTGTTTGTGTGAATATGTATCATTTGTAAAGTATTTCTTGTCTCTACAGGCTACAGCTGAGGCTAATAACCTGGCAGCTGTTGCAGCAGCCAAAGACCTCTACAGCAAGAAGATGGAGGAGGTGATCTCTCCATTCATCATCACTCCTTCCAAACAACATTTATTTAACCTTTTAAGTGTGTTGTAATCATCATCATCAGTTATTTGATATGTTTATCCATATTTCCATCTCTATTTTCATCTGTTCTTGCCTGCCGTCATGTCAATCCTTTCTTTCATTTGTCCATCACCATCCATACGAGCATTGTTCATTGTACGACGGAGTATTAGGGCCACACATGAAGAAAAAAAATATTTTTGCCATGGCGAGATTAAACTCGACATGTTGACTTTAAACTCGACATTTCGAGAATAAAGTTGAAATGTTATTTCGACTTTAATCTCGACGTGTCGACTTTAAAGTCGCCATGTCGACATTAAACTCGACATTTCGAGAATAAAGTTGTAATAGCATATCTACTTTATTCTTGACGTGTCGACAAGTCGACATGCTGACATTAAACTCGCAATACAGTTTAAACATAGCCTACACACATGGATGGATTACTGCACGGGCCTACCGGGCCCAGGCCCAGGGGCCCAAGGGGTCAGGGGGCCCTGAAGCCCAAGCCATTGCATGGAATCATTGCCTCAATATCATCACATCAGGATGTAGGCTATTGAATTAAAGTATTGGCCATCCCCAAAATGCACCAGAATACAGGAAATCACATCGAACAAATTAAAAAAATTTGGGGAAAGTTAACACATATGCAATAAATGTATTTATTTTTCACATATATGCGACAATTAGTGGGGGGCCCTTTATACATCTGGGCCCAGGGGCCCGTAAATTCATAATCCGCCCATGCCTACACAGTTTAAGCTATGTAGCCTACACTAACACACAATATGTTACTTGAATAATGGGCTTCAAATAGGTGTTATTTCAGATAGATTGTTAGATTGCAGATATTCAGATAGATTGCGTCTTGTCTGTTAACTAGGCCTACTCATTGCCGTCATCGTGAAGTGCTGTATCTCGCGGTTATGGAAATACCATGCACTATGCCGTTTAGGCTATATAGCTAGAATAATACATGTATCCAATGATATAATGTTTCTGTACAAAATGTTATTTCACTCTGTTTTACGTGGGTAAGGCCACCGCACATCCAAATAACTGCCCTTCATGACCCACAGGCCGTCACTCTCCATAGGTTAACATGGCAAAACTCATTTTTCTAAAACTGCTTTTCCATGTCTCACCTGCAATAAATATAGGAGGCTATAAACACAGGTATAGCATAAGCATATATACTACTTTGATCCCGTGAGGGAATATGTGTGCATGTACTTTATTTATGCACTATGTCTGCATGTGCGCATGTAGGCTACTAGCCCATGGGGTGGTCGGGAGGACAGTTTCATTCATCCCTCCATAGACATTCAGCAATAGGCTGTTTTGCATCCATTACAAGCAATGTGAAAGTCTAGGATTAGGGAGAGCGCCTAGTATGCCTAGTCTAGTGCATCAGCATGAAGTTGAACCTTTAGATGAAAAACACTCTTTAATAATAGGCCTACAATAAATAAATAAGCCGCTAATGACGTTTAGGCTACTTTTGACCATCGCATTTATCGCCTGTAACTCCGTGATAAGGACCTAACAGGAAAGTATTTGGCTGAGCAACAGAGGTTAATATGTTCTATGTTTTGTCCACATGATAGGCCTACAGGCCTATGTCTAATCATCGTTACACTCGAAGAAAACTATGTTTCATTCGTCCTCCCTTTCAATCGTCCCGAGCGGTCGTTCTCTCTCCAAACTAACTTATTCTCAAAATGTTGAGTTTAATGTCAACACGTCGAGATTAAAGTCGACATGATATTTCAACTTTATTCTCGAAATGTTGAGTTTAATGTCGACATGGCGACTTTAAAATCGACATGTCGAGTTTAATCTCATCATGGCAAAAATATTTTTTCCTTCATGTATGGCCCTAATACTCCGTCGTATCATTGCCTGTGACTGCCCACAAGTTTATTTATACGTGACCTGATTACCTGTGTTTCTAATGCATCAGAGTATGATTTTGTGTGTATATATGTGCCAATATGGGGTACATTCCACTTCTGCACTTCTCACTGATGCCACTGACTGCCCACAGGTGAGCGGTGGTGATCGTCCCTTCCTGGCACCCAGCGAGCTGCAGGCGCGCCACGTCGACATCCGGCAGGAGGCGCTGGCCGTGTTCCGCGGCGTCAAGAAGATGGGCGGGGAGGAGTTCAGCCGCCGTTACCTGCAGCAGCTCGAGGCGGAGGTGGACGAGCTCTTCGTGCAGTACATCAAGCACAACGACTCCAAGAACATCTTCCATGCCGCGCGCACCCCCGCCACGCTCTTCGTGGTCATCTTCATTATGTACGTGGCTGCGGGCATCACGGGCTTCGTGGGCGTGGACGTGATTGCCAGCGTGTGCAACATGGTGCTGGGCCTGGCACTCATCACACTCTGCACCTGGGCGTATATCCGCTACTCGGGCGAGTACCGCGAGCTGGGTGCCGTCATCGACCAGGTGGCTGGCGCACTCTGGGACCAGGTGAGGCTGACGCTGTTTCACAAATGCTCATGAATATATACCATCGTTTTATATAGAGACTTGAGTGGGTGTCAAAGGATAAACAGTATGCATACATTATGTAGTATTATGTTGCATTTCACAATCTTTTACACAGACACTTTATACACATATTTCATGCAAGATTTCATAAAATAAAGGCACAGCAACGAGAAATGTAACAATGTATTCATAGATAATCATTCTTCCACCAAGAAATATATTTCCTCTATCAGAATGGTTGCCAAGCAACTTGGAGACGCAGCTACTCTAACTTTTGTATGAAGTTGTGGTAGCACAGTAATATAGAACCAAATGCAGTCATGGTGTATGTTTGTGCTGAATTTTACAACGGGCATCGAACGTGATTCAGCCAATCATAATCAAGGACCCGAACTATCCGTTTTTAAAGTTTCACTTTAATTGCATGCACACATACAGTATAGACAAATCTATAAAATTGTTTACCTTAACACACACACACACACACACACACACACACACACACACACACACACACACACACACACACACGGGTCATATGTGCTAGACTGTATTGATGAACACAGGCTTTCCTGTGATTTTTTTTTTCTAAAGTAGAATACTTCCCAGTCTTCCCATGTGACCAGTCAGAAATAGTAATCTACTGTGTGTTTAACAATAAAGAAGACACACAATAGCCACAGTTGGAATAAATGTAACAATAATGTTTGTCTTCTCTTTTCCTGTAGGGAAGTACAAATGAGGTGAGTCCACAGGAGCAAATCATCAACTCTGCCCTTCATAGTCCAACATCTGGAGGCATTGGTTGGGTATGCTATTGTATGATACCAACTGGGTTTTGTTAACTGTTGTAGAAGTTAATTCCTATTTTACTACCTCTGAAATATACTTTTAAACTTTTAAGGAAGACCGATGCATGATTTCAGTGTAACTAAAGCCCTCTCAAAATACTTTGCTAGTCAAAATATAGAATTAAGCCAATCTAATTATTGAGATGAAGCGCTGATTCAAGGAAAAAATGAATACTTGTGGTATAAAACTGATAACCTTGATGGAAGCAGAAAAAAGAGAAAAACAGTTGTATAGAGTGCAGTGGAAGGCAATGAATGAAATGGAAATAAATACATTATAAAATTGAATAAAAATAAGCCAATGATGAACGTCTCCTTTGCAGGCTCTTTACAAGCTGTACAACGCAGCAGCCAATCACCGCCACCTTTACAACCACGCCTTCCCTGGCCAAGGGCAGGATCAGCAGGAGGAACAGAACAGAAGGAGGAACTGAGCGGCAGACCGCAAAGGATCAAAGGTCCTGCCAGGAGCATGATGGACAGTGGGACGGTGGGAAGCGGGTGGGAGGGAGGGAGGGAGGGAAGGATGGAGAGTAGAGTAAAAGAAGGGGAAGAAAGAGAAAGAACATGGGAGAGAAACAGAAGCAGGTAGTGATCGGAGGCGAGAGTAAGAAACCGAATTATGAAGGGGGTTGGAGAGCATGGGATATAGGACAAGAAAGGAGAGAGAGAGATAAAGAGAGAGATAAAGAGAGAGAGAGAGAGGGGGGGGGGGACCACACATACCCAATGGGCACTTCTACTCCAGCAGTGTCTGGAGCCGTCCGCTGATGCACTCACATCTTTTAGGCTTAAACACAAACAAACCTGGGAGTAAACATGATGCCCGTCTGCCTCCGCCAAATCCTCCCCCAACCTCCCACCCTCCCTTCACTTGGCAAATGGCACTCAGGCTTGCATTGAACCTTTACAACCCACAAATTGTCATTATCGTCATCATCATCATCATTCTCATCACACAGCCAATATTCCTCTGTTGCTGGAACACCTGTAAATAAGCCATCCACCACCTGGCGGAGGGATTGGGGACAGGGGTGAGGGGAAGCTGTTGCGTTCACACAGGTAGTTGGTTGTAGCTGCACCACTTTCACAGGTCTTTAGGGACTTGGGGTAGATTTGTTTTTGGAAAGGCCAGCTAATGGTTCACCACTGAGAGGCATAGGACTAAAATCCTGGATCCTGTCTAATGATAAATAGCAGTGAGCTCCGGAAAACAGTGCAAGGTTTGAGCAAAATGGTCAAATGATGCCAAGGTGATGTAATGATACACATGGTGTTACAAGATCAGTAGCACCTGGGACCTTTTTGGCAGAAACACCTCTGTCTTTCCCTGGAATGTTTGGAGCCCCTGTGCAAATATGGACTCTGGGTCCTCGGTGTACAAAAATATGTTGTTTGATCCAAAACATTTAGCTCTCTTTAAACGGGTTACTATTATTGTTACTACTACTGCTATTATTATTACATATTTGACCGAGCTGATACTTTGCGTCTGAGATCACTCAAATACGCACCTTTACAGTAAGCATGGTGAAATGTCTCTGTCCATTCTAGATCAACTCGTCCTTGGTGAGGTATACTGTACTTAAATACTTAGTGTACTTTGTATTGTGTGAAGACCATAGGGCTTTTTTCTGTTTTGAGTTGATGTAGATAGAACAATTGTGTGCCAAGCTAAACTCAGCCAACACTGCGATGCCATCACAGCCGCTTTTGAATGACAACCTGAAGAAGCAAACACACCCACCATGGGATTCCTACCTGATCTGACTTCGATTCATTGACAAACCGCTTCCCCTTTTGTGCTTATCTGTAACACCCTTTAGACACAATTGGTTTCAGGTTAGGATTTGGAGTTAGGGGTAGGATGGTTCCAACCAGTTAGTCACATTTACGCACGAATACACACACACACACACAAACACTCACACACACACACACACACACACACACACACACACACACACAAATACTCTCAGGTTGAGAGCTTTGCCTAATACTGCTGTCTACAAAGTTGTACTTTAGGCTATGACTAGAGTATGTTCAGTGCATTAGACTCAGTATAACATTAGCTTAGCAAGGACTTTTGTACATTCAAGGTTGTAACCACAAAAATACACATTTGCACATATGAACACAAACTGCTGTCATTCCCGTATTGCAGCTATGGCATATGTAGAATGTAGTCCAACAAGGAATAGCTGGATTTTTAGACAAAAGTCAAGGCGCAGCTTTAGCCGTCTGTCAAATGTTAACTCATATTTCATGTCACATTCGAAAAGTGATATTGAACCACAGTGCTTAATGTCAAATGTGCTAAAGCACTCCATACACAACCATTTTGCTTTACTTTATTTTGCGCTCCTATATAATCAGCATCCTACTGGTCATGTGTTCTCATGTTTGCCTCTCTCACGTAAAGCTAAAGCAGTCACACAGGTTTGGGACCTTTGTCTGCCTCACTGTACAAACAAAGTGTCCTTCATTTCTGTACTTTTCCATTTTCTCCTCTTGATCAAGGCTGCCTCACGAGTGTACTTCAAATAACTTATCGAAAATAAAGTCTTCATAACTGGTTTAAAAAGGAAACTTCTGTCTGTGAGCAGCTGAAACTAGCTTTTACGTAACAGATTTAAGATCACTTTGACTCGGTTAAGAGTCACTTGGAATCAACATTCTCCTCTAAAAACAAAATCTGAAAACCATCAACTGTTTGTTGACCACATGCAGTGGGTTTACCACATTCTATTCGTTTGCTTGTTTATTTCTGTGTATTGTTTTGTGACTACACCCCACCCCCACAGTGGTAATTGCATGTGGGAACACTATGGGCTCTGTAACGACCCCCCCTCTCCCCTTCCCCCCACCCTGCTCTGTGTACGCTGATCCCCGTGACCTTGTGGTGTCCAGAATGCTTGTTATGTTTGGCCCAACACCTCCACCCCACCCTCCCTGATTTGGTGGCTTGTCGCCCTATCTAGATTCTACGGTGTTGATTTGTAAGTTTTGACATTTATTTATTGTTGGATGGGGTGAAGGGTGGGGATCTAGTGAGATGTTTGGTGTATATATTATACAAGTTATTGGAAAGAGATTTTCTGCTTCACATAAATATTGTAAATTTAAGTGTTTTGGGTTGGATCGGTTTCTTTTGGTCTGTGATGGCGGCACGTACAATGGGATTAAGGTCAGTTTCATCAAAGTCAATTTGGAATGGTAGGCCCTATATTGAAGGTTAAATGAAATATGGTTGCACTGTAACAGATAAGAACTTCATATGTCGTGAATAGAGACTTTATAAGACATTTATAAACCACAAATAGCTTATAAGTATCTGTGAGCTTTTATGCTCTGTATATAAAGGCTTATGTATGAAACCTGAGTGTGTCATTCAGTCTTCATGTGACTTTTTGCTGCAAAACATGCTTGTTTCAGCACTGTCCTTCATGCTGATCATAACAGATCTTCAGACATAGCAGACCATCTTTTTGTTAAATGGCATGTCCCGTCTGGAATTTCAAAACCATAGGTGTGCAAATATCTGAAAAATAATTGACATTCTAAAGGGTGTATCACAATAGAAAATTCAACCAAGCAGTTGACCTGAGGATTCTATTTTGAAATAGATCTCTTTGTCAGTTGCATCCTTAGGTATGAGCTACACCAGGCGCGTAACTGAAGCGTTCCGTTCGCGACGCGTAATATCCATTTTAAATGAATGGTCTGAATGGAAGTAGCTACACCAGACGTGACGCCCCACTGTCACGTCTGGTGTAGCTACTTCCATTGATTATAATGGAAGCTAATTGTTGCAGCAGACGCAACGCGAACGGAACGCTTCAGTTACGCGCCTGGTGTAGCTCAGACTTGACTGAAATATTTATGATTTTATTGATTCATTTTGTTTAATTGCTTAGACTATTGGTCATTTTTGTATTTTAAGATATTTAGAGGTGGGCAAAATTGAGCAGACTTAGCAATTGTTCTAGACTGAGATGGAGAAGCTGAAGAGGAGCAGTGGCCGGGAGGTTGACCAGGAACACAGGAGAGGACGGATGAGCAAGTCGACCTGGCCAACCCCCTGGAGTGTGAGTTCAGACTGTAGATGAAAGAGACAGGATGTGGTGGAAAAGTAATTTAGCCTAGGCCTTTGTTTCAAATGTACCACACTGAAAAAAAATAATAACCCATTGGATTTACTTGGAATATGAAAAAAACCCACAATAAAAAGAAAGTGCAGTCATTTAATTCCACGATTCTGCTTTTGCTTATGCACTGAAAGCATAACATAACATACAACGCAGCTCCAAAATCCTACTGGTTTGTAAGCATATCACTAACATTAGGAAAATCCATGTGAACTCTTTTGGTATCACTGATACCTGCTTGATTACCACAGTGTTCTTGCAAAGGCTTATGGGAACACAATGAAGTGAAGGCACCAAGGGGTCACATGTGACCATTTGCCTTCCAGGTAGAAGTTCTTTACGTACCTCATATTCAGGGATGGATTACTGCACGGGCCTACCGGGCCCAGGCCCAGGGGCCCAAGGGGTCAGGGGGCCCTGAAGCCCAAGCCATTGCATGGAATCATTGCCTCAATATCATCACATCAGGATATAGGCTATTGAATTAAAGTATTGGCCATCCCCAAAATGCACCAGAATACAGGAAATCACATCGAACAAATGAACATTTTTTGGGGAAAGTTAACACATATGCAACAAATTTATTTATTTTTCACATATGCGACAATTAGTGGGGGGCCCTTAATACATCTGGGCCCAGGGGCCCGTAAGTTCATAATCCGCCCATGCTCATATTCATCTTACATGATTCTGTTAGATAAATTCATTGCTGTGGCAAAATTATTTTAAACGGGTTACCATTGTTGTTACTACTACTGCTATTATTATTACATATTTGACCAAGCTGATGATACTTTGCGTCTGAGATCACTCAAATACGCACCTTTACAGTAAGCATGGTGAAATGTCTCTGTCCATTCTAGATCAACTCGTCCTTGGTGAGGTATACTATACATAAATACTTAGTGTACTTTGTATTGTGTGAAGACCATAGGGCTTTTTTTTTCTGTTTTGAGTTGATGTAGATAGAACAATTGTGTACCAAGCTAAACTCAGCCAACACTGCGATGCCATCACAGCCGCTTTTGAATGACAACCTGAAGAAGCAAACACACCCACCATGGGATTCCTACCTGATCTGACTTCGATTCATTGACAAACCGCTTCCCCTTTTGTGCTTATCTGTAACACCCTTTAGACACAATTGGTTTCAGGTTAGGATTTGGAGTTAGGGGTAGGATGGTTCCAACCAGTTAGTCACATTTACGCACGAATACACACACACACACACAAACACTCACACACACACACACACATACACACACACACACACACACACAAATACTCTCAGGTTGAGAGCTTTGCCTAATACTGCTGATAAATTCATTGCTGTGGCAAAATTATTTTAGTTGAAAATCTTCATAGCCAGACCATTGCAGTCAACAGTATAACTTTGTAATGGCCCTGAAAACAAAACTATTATGGCTTAAGGACTAGGGCAAGAAATATGGGAGGTGTTGGGTAGATCCAGGTTTTTGGCATGAATGATGAACACTCAAAATAACACAGTACATTAATACAATAACAAACTGTGCATATCCTGAAACACGCATGGCTCTGTGAGATGCCTGTTCAGTTGAAGTGTTTATTTTCATAATGGTTCCCTCCAGCTTGGTAATTTGTATACACACAACACATTTGTGTGAAAGCCTTTGCCTACCTATTCAGCTACAGTAGATTCTGCACCAAATTATTTTTGTGTAACTAATGTGTCCATGCAACTTAAAACAAATGAATGTGTAAATACACATCACATATCCCAAAAGGATGCATTTACACTCTTGTTTGGAATGGGCTCATAGATTGCATACCTGTTCTGTTTCAACTCCAGACAAGTTTCCACATGGTCAATGCAAGCTGCGCACACACACACACTTTTAAATAAAAATGGAAAGCTGATTAATTACAGTTCTTCGGGGAGAATGTGCATTACCATTCAGCAGTTCAAACTTTATCCAATTCTGGTTTCCTTCAAATGATATATACAAGCCATTATGGGAACACATTTCCTGTCTGAGCTTTACAAGAGCCATTATTTCAACACACCTATAACACACACACAGTTCCCAGGTGTAACACACATACGCACTGTCCACACACTGTGTGTGTGTGTGTGGGGGGTCATTCCACATTAAATGAGCTGATATTTTGGAAAACTTTCCTGCTTGACCCCCCTTTATGTTTTCTTCTTTCATAGGAAGGTCTGCAAGAGGTTCAGGTGGGAGGCCGTGTTTTTTTTTTTTTTTTTTACATGTAATGACCCTGGAGGAAGTGGACAACACGTGAGAGGCCTAGGAGAAAGAGTGTCTTTACACAGTCATTCTCCTTTCGTCCCCAAGTGTCAGAGCTGCGACTGAGTCTAATCTGACTGGAGGCTGCAGCAGAACATCAAGAGACATGGTGGAGACCAGGTGTTTGGGGAGTGTCTCTTCCTCGGTCAAAGAGTAGAGCATCTGAACACACACACCCCACTAAAGTGTACAATATCTGGCATCTCCACACTCTAAAATCAGGGTCAAAACGCAAAATCTTTGCCACCAACATATTTCAGCCTGGACACAAACATAGGCATAGACAGGATTTCTTTTTTTTTTGTATCGTAATTAAATACATTTTCTTCCTTAAAATACAGGGGGCATAAGTAAGGACACCCCTATGTTAAATTCCCATAGAGGCAGGCAGATTTTTATTTTTAAAGGCCAGTTATTTCATGGAACTGGATACTATGCATCTTCATAAAGTTCCCTTGGCCTTTGGAATTAAAATAGCCCCACATCATCACCATACCATACCAAAAATCCCATCCCAAATGTCAACACACTTTCTTTTTATTTAAATGTAGTGTATTTTCTTGTCTTTCCCATGTTGAAAAAACTATATATAAATAGGAAAATGCTTCTATTACATTACAAGATTTTCTAGGGGGGGCAGTAATTGTGGGCAACGTGTTTTTGTTAAACATATTTATTTCTTTGAGATTTTCCTTTTTCTCAGAATAAATTTGCTATCCCTTCAAGGTTGATTTTTTTCTCATTATTTTCATTGTAAGATTACAATACATCACCAAAACATTATTTTTTATACCTGTTTTCAGTCGAACTTTACCAAAGGTGCCAATAATTCTGGAGGGAACTGTATAATCTACATGGTACTGTTATTGTTAAATTCATGTCAAGTGAAATTATCTTTCTTTTCTAGCCCCAAAAATGGTTCCTAAAATCATTTCATAGTTTAACTTGTGATGCCCACTAGATTTTGATCACTATAACCAGTCTTAGAAGAGAAAGGGCTTATTTTCTTTACCAAACGCACCAGTTCATTCATTCATTGAGCTACAGTATGGTCAAATCCACATGTAGAAGAGAGCAAAGGCCCCAGAATGAAAGAAACATTGACCGCCATGATATAAATACATTAGTATATTAGCAAGCTTATGATATATTTTTAATGATACAGAGCATTGAGTGAAAAAAAAAAACAACCATATAATAATCAGGTCTTCAAAGTAAGGCAGAGAAAGAGCCAAGAGTCGCTGTGACCACAAGGCTTTCTGTGAGACTGAACTATTGGCCTTTAAAGTTCACCACCTTTAAAATACATTAAAATAGCGTCTTTAAAATAAGACATATTAACCCAGCTGACTGCCGAGCTTCCCTCAGGGAACAAGCCGGGCACACAGAGCGGATTGTCTCCCAAGAGGACTTACACATTATAAAGGAGAGGAAAGAGTTGTCACTTACACTGAGGATTATGATGAAAATGCCATTATAAAAATACTTTTGAAGTATCAAACCTTTTGAGAGAAAAACAAAAACCAACAATAACATACACACACACAATCTTTAAAAGGTAAGCTGCCTATATCAGCTTACAAAAATGTTCATTTGCCTCTCTTGCGCGCGCGCGCGCGCGCGCACGCACACGCACGCACGCACACGCACGCACGCACGCACACGCACACACACGCACACACACACACACTGTGTAGTGTAGATGGAGTCCTTAGGTATAAGAAGAGCTCATAAAGCCTGTTATGTTTGTAAACAAGAACAAGTCTCTCTCTTTCAGATTTAGTCCATTGACTATTCTGACTGGTGCTTTCAGTTCAGTTGGATTTGGCTTGAGTGGCAAAGGCACTGATGTGTTTGGCATCAAGAACAATGACCTCAAAAATGACAACAACTCCAAAAAAAAAAAATCAGCTCTGCCATGATGTCAGTCATCAAAACGGGAGGAGATGGGCTGCTCCAGCATTGTCCTGCCCACAACATAGAGCAAGTCAAAAAAGGGACATGCAAAGTGTGACCCAGAGACTTGCCACAAAAATTTAATAAAAAAAAAAAAAAAACGAAAGAAAGAAAAGAAAAGCAAAGCAAACACACAAAAAATGTACAGCCCATGTCGGAACCCCCTGACCATGAACTCAAGAAAAAGAGAAAGATGGTCAGGTTACGACAAGTTCTCCCACCATCATCATCGTAGTCATCAACACCTCCAATGTTGATCATGACTTCCCTTCAATCCTGTACCCCCACTCATGCTGTTCCTGCCTTCGTTCATCACTCTATCCCAGAGGTTGCTTTAACCGAATATTTTCTGTCATTGACAGATTTTTTTTTTTTTTTTAATAATGACAGAGAAATCAGAAAAATCAGGGGTCACAATTGACCATGAGAGATTATTTACAACTCTGCCCGTCATTTTGACAGACAACAAAAATGTGTAACGCAACCTCTGCTCTATCCCCCCTAGTAAGCCCCCCCCCCAAACCCCTCCAGCGTCTCCCGTCGCCCTGGCACTGCGGCCCTCACATGTTGACGG
Source organism: Alosa sapidissima (assembly GCF_018492685.1). Taxonomy (NCBI): domain Eukaryota; kingdom Metazoa; phylum Chordata; class Actinopteri; order Clupeiformes; family Clupeidae; genus Alosa; species Alosa sapidissima. The sequence goes on along the minus strand of NC_055975.1, from coordinate 18,972,703 downwards.
GGTAGCTGTTGGCCGGCGGCGGCTGCTGGGCGTACCACTGTTGGCGCTGCTGGCGCGCCTCCACCTCGCCGAGCAGCGCCTGGCGGTACGACTCGTACGACTTGACGATGCGCTCCAGCTCTTTCATGAAGAGCAGCTTCAGCATGCCCTGGTATGTGTCCAAGTCCACCAGCTGGAACAGCTCCCACTTCAGGATGTGGTCGTACCTGCACAAACACACAGTCAATTTGATGCTACAGCATTATTCTCGAAATATGGTCGCACAAGCGAAATTGAAACAGCACGGTTTAATCACGCACATCCAAAAATAATACAGGTGCAGGATCGAGGATAAAGTTCAAAGAAAAAGTGACGATCCGCACACTGGAGACCTCCCATTTAAGTATTTTTTATTTGTAACGTTTCAAGCCCCTAACGGCCCTTCCTCAGACTTCCAACAAGTGTTACATAGCTGCCCTTTTAAATTCCATTTGTCACATGATTACAATTAGGTTGCAGGATCAGGATCCATTATACAATCAGAGGTAAAAATAGACTATTGCACCATGCCCGTGTATACACAAAACAAACATATACAAATATCAATATACAATACACACAACATCGCCAGTACATAATATAATATAATATAATATAATATAATATTTTCTTCATATTGTGGGTATACATACTCACATATCCAATCCACACATCAGATCACCATATATTTACCATTTCATTCAAAGTGCAGTATACTATACATATCAACTTTAAAAAACATATACATATCCATGTTAGAAAGTATGTTAGAATTTACTTTGCAACATATTCAAGTAAACTCTCCACGACAAACTAGAAGCATCTGTTTTTATCTCAAAATACATTGTACATTATAAACTAGGAGGTGAGGACCACATATTCAGTGAGACTGAACCAATCCGTATTATATATCCGTATATATACGGAAGGACCGTAAGGGCTTGAAACGTTACAAATAAAAAATACTTAAATGGGAGCTCTCCAGTGTGATCCAGCGGATCTTCACTTTTATCTTTGCACAAGCGAATCACACAACAAATGAACGACTAAAGCAGAGATCTTGTGTGGATCTGGAATTTGCTGGAGTGTTGAGGGAGTGTGTGTGCTTATCATTTGTTGATTTCTGCTGTGATATTGGAATGGTGAGTGTGTGTGTGTGTGTGTGTATATACTCACTTGAGTGGGGCTCTGGCGTAGACCTGGAGCCAGTCTGGGATCTCTGCGGTGTGGTAGGGGTTGGCAGGCACCAGGACCGGCTGCACGCGCTCAGTAGGACGTGGCTGGTACGTCACTGGAGGGGGGAGGGGCGGGGGCTGGTCGTAACGAGGGACACTACAGGAGAGAGAGAGAGAGAGAGAGAGAGAGAGAGAGAGAGAGAGAGAGAGAGAGACAGATGGACAGACAGACAGAGAGGTGGGGATGGAGAGAGAAAGACAATGAATGGCATTATGGGTAATGAGTGAAAAAAGGAGAAAGGAATGGAGAGATGAAGAGTGAAAAAATACGATGGTCAAAAAATATGTTGCTGATGTAGACAACGAGACAACAAATGACCAGACACACACAAAAATGAAACCAAACTGCAAAAGTAAACTGAAACCAGATGTGAAAAGGGAGCGAGACGTTGCAAGAAGCAAGAGCAAAAAAAAAAAAAAAGACATTCCAGTAAGCATAATGAGTTCTACAGTCCAAATATCCAATCATAACTACTTCCTCCAGTAAGCACTGTCCTCACAATCAATCGACCAGGACACATCTTCACAAGGGTCACCCAGTGTGTGCCTGTCTCTTATGAAGTCTAGTTGTTTTGTCTTTGCTATTCAAATGATATTACTAAAAGGGCTCTCATAAACAACGACCCGAATGGATCACTGGTTTTCAAAACATCTTGCCAAAGAACAGCAGCTGAAAATTAGCCAGCTGGCTAACAGTGACACATTTAGAAAAATGTTGATTGAAAGGTGTTCTAAATGAATCGCTAAAAGGAAATGAAATGGAATCCTCACCTTGGGGCACACGGGTGGCGATACTGGGCACGCTTGTTGACGTGGTCCACGTAATAGACGCCGAACTCGGCCGACTCCACCTTCTCCCAGCCCGGCGGCAGGCCCTCGCGCTCCAGCGGGTGGCTCCAGTGCGTGGTGTTGGTGTTGTGGTCGATGTAGTAGCGCCGGCCACGGATGGTCCAGTCCACGGACCAGCCAGTCGGCAGCGGGAGGTCGTCGCTGGCACCACCGATGCTGGGGCTGGACAAGTTGCCCAGGGACTTGGCCTGCATGCGTCCGATGCCTTGAGGGCCAGAGAAGGAGGGGGAAGGGGAGAGATGGGGAGGGCATGGGAGCGGAGGTTAACGCCACGGTTGCACTGGACAAAAGCACAAAACTGTAATGACTGGGTTTACAAAACTTTCTGTGCTAGTGCGTGGGAAGATTTAGCTTAAAATGTTCTAGCAGTGCTAAAACAAAATCTGAAAACTTGTGTTTGTCCATTAAAAGTTTTTTTTTTTTTTACAAACTTGTTTGTACATCAATAGCAGTGCTAAGAAAACTTTATTTGCATCTGAAGACAAGAAGGGGAAGAGGGTAAAGGCAAACAGTGAACGGAGACAAAGAGAGAGAGACTCTGAAGACCATATGAAGAGACAAAAGAAGAGGAGAGATGAGAAGATGAAGAGAATAGAGGGAGACAGTAGAGGAGGAAGAGACAAAATGCAGAGAAAGAGAAAATTAGAGTTTTGAGAGAGAGAGAGAGAGAGAGAGAGAGTTGTCTCTACTGAGTCCCCAGAGTGAAGCCTGTTCCTCAGAGACTGCTCCAGTTCCTTAGCTCAGGAATGTTCTCATCCCCCTCACATACACACACACACACACACCAAACCGCACAGGCCACACCAAGACCTCACACACATACAACACACAAACAAGCCATGACCGAAGGCATTCCTCTATAGGGCAAGGCTGTACTCTCAGGTCTGTGGCCTCTAGGACTACTACTCTCTCTGTGTGTGTGTGTGTGTGTGTGTGTGTGTGTGTGTGTGTGTGTGTGTGTGTGTGTGTGTGTGTGTGTGTGTGTGTTTGTGGTTGAGCATTTCTGTGCCCTTGCTGACTTCATTCCTGGGGTCAGCAGCAAAACATTCTCATTCAAAACACAACTACTCATAGAACCAGTACCTGACCTCATCTGAAGACTGAATCTGATCTCATGTCTCTTGATGTCTGTGTGTGTGTGTGTGTGTGTGTGTGTGTATATAAAATGTATGCCATAGAATTAGATACAAATGTCTCTAGAGAAACTGTAAGTTCTGATACACACACGCACATACACACAAATCAAAATAATGACAGAGAAGACACGAAAGAACCCAAAGTGTGTGTGTGTGTGTGTCAGAAGTTACAGTTGTTCTGGGCAGTTTCTCTAGAAAGATTATCATCTGTAATTTTATAGCATACACTACAAACACGCAGAGACAAACACACTGACACACAAATCAAAATGATGACACAGTAGACAGGAAAGAACCCAAAGCGTGTGTGTGGGACACAGAAATAGATGACAGAAGAACCATGAACAGCAAATTCACTCTCTTTCACTTCTAGAGTTAGAATCTCATGAGTAGATATGCTGCAAAACTCACTCTCTTTCACTTCTATGTCGTCATAAAATTGCCGGCTGAACCTTCTACACGCGTCTACACGGCAAAAGTTAGCCGGCGGTTTCAAAAATCCCCACTTCGGAACCCGGTTACCAAAACTATCAGTTACAGTCTCCTAAACATGCAAGGTGTAACCGATAACAAAAACTCACCGGTTTAAAAAAAAAAAAAAAAAACGCCGTCGTGTAGACGGCCCCCTAGAGTTACAATCTCATGTCAAATATACACCGGGCATGTAACTGGAGCGTTCCATTCGTGGAGCGTTTGCTGCAACAATTATCTTCCACTATGATCAATGGAACTGGCTACAGCTGATGTGATAATGGCGCATACATTTGAAAAAATAATAGACTTCTAAAGCTATTTTTATACTCTGCTAACAGAGCGCTTCGATTGTTCACCTGGTGTAGCCTGGCTGTTAGTTTAGGCGCAGTACTAAATTTAACTTCAAATAGATGCTGACACTTGTGTGTATGCACACACACACACACACACACACAGCGAGACAGCATGAGAAGGTGAGCGGGTTGGCAACAAGACAGCTGAGAAATTCTACATGCCAATGACAGACCATATACCCTGTGCCAGGTTGCCAGTGCCAGGTTGGCATGAGGCAGAGTGCATGAGAGGGAGTCAGACACTCTTTTGAGGAATGCAACACATACCTAACCACCTTTCCAAAATGACCGTATTTCCCATGCTCCCAACCAACAACACACACATTTTAAATTATTACAGCCATAGGCTACATTATTACGCATGGTTTTCATGTTTAGGCCACATTATCAAAAATTCAGTTTACGCTTAGACAACATTATTAAACAAAACTTTTCTGTCAAGGCTACATGTGGTTGCAAGGAGCTCACATGAAACTCTAAGCAGGGTGAAAGCTGGTGTTAGGCAGTAACATGTCCTCAAGGGAGAGAACTTGTGTTTTGTTAACAGATATCCCCTGAGATTGTTTAAGAAAAACAACATGAGGTGGCGGATTGCCATTAGCAACCTTCTGTTCTGGAACACACAAACGGTACGCAACAGGACAAACCACCAAGTCTTCTTCTGGACCTCACAGACCTGGGAGACCCTAAATCATATCAAGACAACACAATGGTCCCTGTTTTGTCTTCATTTTTTAACTATGTTCCTAAACACAAACACACACACACACAAGCAGGATGTGCTTTCTCCTATACCGGACCTACCATCATATGACCTGGGGCATGTGTGTTTTAAAGGGTAGCAGAAGAGCAGGTCCTGAAATGTATTTGCAAGTCAACAGTAACCTGCCAAAATGATGTAGGCTTGTATGTACAATTGTGAACTTTCCAACATTCTACCTAAGATAACTTATCTATGTATTGTATTGCACTCAAGCCACAAAGGCTTTGTTTTTACTAACCACACAGCAAAAGCTTGTAAACAAGAGCAATCAGTGAAAACAGCTGATACCAGACTGTGCATGAACAAAGTCTGGCAAGCTGTGCTAAGACCAAGATATAACACATGGCACAGAAATCTACATGAAAGTTTAAATGGCATCTCATACCAATATCAAATGATGGGTGTGTGCGCTACTGTTGCATATATCTTGAGGCAATGTCTTCTGAGGCTTTAGATTATTAGACAAACACACACACACAAGTATCTGTTTGAGGTTGTATGTGTCTCTGTGTGTGTGTGTGTGTGTGTGTGTGTGTGTGTGTCAACCGAATGGGACGGCCAATGTGGGAAGAGGAACCGACATTCCAGAGCTGTTTAGACACTCTGCAGTCATCAAACTCGACTGTGTGTGTGTGAGTGAGTTTATGTGTGTTTGGGTAGGGAGAGTATGTGAAAGAAGATATGGGATATATAAGTAAAACAAGTGTAATCAGCCTACTACTTATTGTGCAGCAATGGAAATATCATTGTTACTGTGTATGTATGTATGCATAGTGTGTGTGTGTGTGTGTGTGTGCGTACATGCATTATAAATAGCATCAAAATGGGTGGAGAGCAACATGAGAGTAACCCTGCCCTAACCCACTTAGTAATTCACCACACACACACACACACACACACACACACACACACACACACACACGCACACGCACACGCACACGCACACGCACTACATAATCCAAAGGAAGGAATTTTCAGAGGTAGTAGTGGATATTTTTAGCGAGCGACCAGCCACGGCTGTGTGAGTATTTTCCATCTGATAAGTCTGCCCCTATTGTGTGATGCTGTCATGAGTGGGCACTGGTCTTCCTGCTGCAGTGGGACACTGGGTGTATGCCTTCGGTCTTCCAAACAAACAGCAAACAAGTACAGCTGCAACTTAACTACAGCAGCCAGCAACCCTTCAAGACAGCACGATTCCTTTCCTGGATAAGCCAATTCCTTTACAGCAACATATGAGACAAACTGCTGACTTCAGCAGAAGACAACCGAGTAGTTATGGACCCTTTCAAGAGAGTTCCATTATCAGCATCATAGTTGGCCCCACAAGACTTCCTTTTTAACATTCCATATGTTATCTTAATGCAGAGGAAGTAGATTGGGGCCCAAATAGAATGTTCAAGCATTGTTTTTGTTTTTATTGTTGAAAGGGTCCATACAGGGTGGGAGGAAGTGAATAAAAGGGACTACTACAGCAATCCATCCTGGGAGAGTTGCTACACTAGTATCATCGGTCTATAGACGCCCGATTAGAACACATCAATAAATCATAAAGTTGCTATGAATACTCCACCATGAAAACTCCACCATGCCACTAAATCACTGTTAGGATGGCTTGCCCCTGTAGATCTGATTGCAACCTTGCCTTGCAGTGTGACAGTATTGACCACCGTCATAAGACAATGATGAGACCCTCAGTGGAAGTCAAGTCAGTGGGAAACACTGCTAAAAGTCTTGGGACCAAACTGAAGCCATACTGCAGGTGTCAAAAAAAGCAAGAGCATAATAGGATATCAATTCAGACAGCGGTAGCTGATGCCAGTCGTATACCCAAGTCCTCCACCCTCCCTCCATCCCCCTGCCCATCCTTGGTCTCACCTGCGGGGGGTCTGGTCTGAGCGGGTGGAGGAGTGTGTGGGGGCATCCTAGAGAAGGCGTGCTCGCTGGCCTGGTGCTCGTAGTAGCGATAATCATCGTGGAATCGCTCCGGGGGAGGCAGCTGCTGTGGCCGGCGCAGGCCCTGTGGGGCCCGGCGGCCCTCATAGTAACCGGGGGCGATGACGCCAGCTGCCGCAGAGGTCGGGCCTTCGGGGTAGTAGAAGCGACCTCCAACATCCCCCCCGCCATTCTCTGCCTCACCCGTGGGCCCAGGTGACGGCAAGAAGGATTGCTGCGAGCCGGCGTACTCCGCCATCTCACCGGGCCCGCGCAGGCCGTACGGTGGCGCCGACACGCGCTGGCTGGCGCGCAGCGCCACCTCCTGGGCAGAGCGCTGGGGCTGCGGCCGCAGGAAGCTCTTGGTGCCACGCGGCGGGCCGGCCTCGGGGCCCGCGGGCCCCACTGAGGGATAGCTGGAGGCGGGCATCGGCTCAGGGAGGGCTACCTCACCGCGACGGGGAATAGTAGGGCCGTGCCGGATGAAGGATGGCATAAGATCTGCAAGGGAGAGGAGGAAGAGGTGAGGAAGAGAAGAAACACTTTTTTTTTAAGTATTTATTTCGAAAAGTAATATTGAGAAAGGATTTCCACACACCTATTTTACCTAATCTGAACAGGATATCACACTTTCATTCATTTTTAACTAATCTATAGATCTAAAACAGAGTTGGAGCAAGAGACGATCCTGATTATCAGAATAGCCTAATACCTATGGATCATACTAGTTTACTGTTTCGGTGCCTAACACACTGTTAACTGTTAACATTATTGGATGGTGATCAAATCTCATACCTGGCACAGATCATGGTTTAAGTTTAAAACTCTGCAGCTCTTCCAATTCCAAGGTTAATTCCTTTTCCATCACATACTTTGAACACTCAAACTACACAACAGAAATCTATGAAATAGCATATTGTTTTGGCTCAGATTCAAGATAATACTACTAGTTATGATTCTGAAGACGATAAATAAATGCGATGCTAAAGTTGCATTACTTCTAGCAGTTGAACCATTCTTGGACAGCGAAATCAGACTTGACAGTAACGTTAAGAATCTAACCAAAGATTGTAAATAGGCGATCAGACTACTTAAGGCAGGACTGACAGTAACTTTTAACTGGAGGAAAAAGTAAAAATGTAAGTTTCCAGTCAGACTAATGGATTTCTATACCGTGCATATAATTAACCATACACACACATCATGCTTGCGATTACTGAACAGACACTCAATCCAAATGTATCTCAATGATGGACACGTTAGTGCTACGTCCCATACGCTTTCACAAGTCCGTGACTAAAAACAGTCTTTTCATACAAACTTACTTCTAAGAAGTGGTGAGGTCTCCTTTTTCACATATTTCCCGTGGACTTCGGCTGGTTTCGAGGCTTCGTTTTTACTCTTCTTTCTTGAGAGCATAACTCAAAAATAGGCGACATCAATGTAGCAATAAAATCGTGAATAATCCATCTTGCCAACATTCACGGCGCTGACATTCGCAAAGAAATGAGTGAAGGACTGTCCTTTAAGACAGACTTCATCTCAGCCCTGAGACCTGGTAGGCATCAGTGACTTATCCTACAATCAAGCTGGCAACCAACTGCACTTTCGCATAGAGACAAAACAAAAACGAATCAACCACACAGCCAAGTCAGTTTAGAAAGATATCTATAGCTAATTAGCTAACAATGCTAGGTGGCTAGCAAGCTAACTAACTTTTCCAGCTAGCACACTTGCTAACTAAGTTTGCAATGTCTTAATAAAGTATACGATCATATGTGCTTCACCAGTAATTTCACACACCGAAAAAAACATAAATGGTCAGTTGTGTTTCCCCCTTCGTTACTGTTCTGGCTGGGGCGGACGGCCCTTGTTCTGACGCTTGGATCCAAGGGCTCCTTTCCGTTGCAGTCTGTTAGGTACTCCCCACGGCTCCATGTCCCTGCCCACTTTGACTTTTCCCCACTTCACTCGCCTCCCAGCGGCAGGCAACTTCATTCCACATCGCAAAGGCTTGTGGGTAGACCATTTGTTACCACAGGGTGGCGCAGCCTACTATAACTTACAGTTTTTGCCAATTGCTTGAACACTTTTTGCAAATTTTGGCTCATTGTGTCAACACTTTACACACAAGCACAACGCTGGGAAATAAACCATTCACATCTACTGTATGTCGAATGGAAACTGCTATCAAAACCTAACAATTCTTTGTCAAATTGACACTCTGATGACAAAATGATACACACTTGCCTCATATGAATTCACTTTCAGATTAGCAGCAACACACTAGTGTACAATATAAAACACTGCAGTTTTTATTTTTCTGTACATCATAGTAGCCTACTGTACATCACAGTACTATACTTTACAGTAGGCTACAATACAGTAAATCCAATACAGTAACACAAACATAGAGTAAGACAAAAATACTGTAAAACCAAAATTTCACTTCTACAAATACAGAAAAACAGGCTTAAATGTGGTGGACCCTGTCCAGCTTCCCTTATTGTCAGGCCATGATTTATCACAGGATCCACCAAAGTTGCTCTAATATCATCTGAAATATTGTTCTGTGCATAGCCTCTTCAACCACCTCCTACTCCTCTCTCTCTTTGTCTTCCTCTTCCTCTTGCTCTGCCTCCATGCTCTCAAAGTTCTCAAAATCACTCAACTGAGGCCTATTTGTGGCTGGCTGATTGGTGTTCAGTTTTGTAAGCTTTTGTAAGTATTTGTGTCTAAGTGTTTTCAATCACCCAATGTGTTTTGTATTTTAATTAGATGTCTTGTCCCAATGGTACCCATGACATTTCATTTATGAACAAAGTGTCATATGTATGAAGTGTGTAGTGTGCAGGAGCAAGTGTGTTGTTACACTGTGTTTAAGGTATAGTAACAAAAGCTTCAAAGTTGTGTTACTTTGCATGTGTCTAGTGTTCAAGCAATGGGCAAAAACTGTAAAGGTGAAAAGGTGGAGGTAAAAGGTAAAAGATGGTCGTCTGTTTTGTGTGTAGTTTAGAAAAATAGACAAAGAGTTTTGAAAATGTGTGTAAAACACATGTATAACATTGTAATAGGGCCCCACAATCATACTATACTATGGATTATGTCATTCAGCCATTAAATCTAAATGGGGCCCCTCTGTCAAATAATAGGCTACAAGTTACGCTATGTGTAATAATCATGCTTTGTAATTGCCATCTTTTTTTACAGCAAGATTAATTTGTTGATGGTTATGTCATATTTGTCTCCATCTCTCCATTTCATTCAACAAATATTGCCAGAAATCATCATTCAAGGGGTTATTTTCAAAATGTTCTTCCGGGGGGCCCTATGCCCCACAAAATGTGACACAAACTTGATGAATTGTTTTGCCCCAGCAATCATATTTTCATGTTTGTATGGTGGTGGTGGTGGTGTGTGTGTGTGTGGGGGGGGGGGGGGGGGGGGGGGGGGGTTGTTGTCATTTGTCTGAGATAATCCACCCTTTCTCTCTCTCTTACACACACACAAACACACTCCTAATTTCATGGAAATGTTATTGATGTTGGCATGTTGTTATTAAGTAAATAATAAGGGTGCTTGGAACTCACATTTGTGTGTGTGTGTGTGTGTGTGTGTGTGTGTGTGCATGTATGTACGTGCAAGTGTGTGTCTGTGTGTCTGTAAGTTTAGCCATTCTACTCATGGAAACAGTTGATATTTGTGTCTGTGTGTGTGTTTGTGTGTGTGTGTGTATGTGTGTGTGTGTGTGTGTGTGTGAAATATACATATAGTAGTAGCCCCAATCTTGCTTCTCCCTGAGGCTCAGTAGTGCAGCTTCCATACTTACTCCATTACTTAATTTGTTGAATGTCCCCTCCCCTCTTGTCTATACTTTGTGAGTGATGTAGCTGAATTGAATAACCTCCATTCCTGGTTTCACCTAGCCTATCTGTCTTCCGCTCTCAGTCTTTTACTAAACCTGTAACATTGGCACAGGATTACAATTACCCAACATACAATATAGATATTCCTTCTCTTTTTTCCAACACATCACACAGGTTGCGTGTTGCTGTCCAGCCTGAGACTTCAGCAGAGGAGTGGGGCTGCATTTCATGGCATGTGTGTGTGTGTGTGTGTGTGTGTGTGTGTGTGTGTGTGTGTGTGTGTGTGTATGTGTGTGATGTGTGTGTGTGTGTGTGTGTGTGTGTGTGTTCATCAGGATTTTACAGCAAAAGAAGAGAGACTGTTTGTGGTATGAAAGAGCTTTAAAGAACATTTTAACTGAAACAGTGGAAACGTGTAAAAAAGGGAATGTAGAAACATATTAACTTAGTGACCCTCCTCCTCTTCTTCCTCGTCCTCATCTTCATCCTCCTCCTCCTCCCCCTCTTCATAATAATCCTCTTCTTCTTCCTCGTCCTCATCTTCATCATCTTCCTCCTCTTCCTCCTCCCCCTCTTCATAATCCTCTTCTTCTTCCTCCTCCCCAACTTCTTCCTCTTCTTCATCATATTCATCCTGATCATACTCTTCATCATCATCATCATCCTCCTCCTCACCGATGAGTCTCCTTTTCACCTGTCTCTCATTTGTCGAAGATGACAAATGCCTTTTCCTGTTATTATCTCCTGATCAAAAGTAAAACACAAAAAACGCAGATTAGATTTCTAAATAGTATGCCTATACATTTGGTCATCAATTGGTACTCTTATTGCTATAATGACATGTGTTATATGATCTCTTACAACTACATACTTTTGCGTATGTACATAGCCAGCTCTTTCATCAGATGTGGTTCAGTCTCTTGCAGCGATTTGTATAGAAAATACTTCTTCTTGTCCACTCCAGACACAGCATCAAAAATTAGCCTCATCTTCTCCTCTCGATTTCTTTCTGTTCTGATCTTATTGTAGGTTTCGTTATGTAGCATGCCCTTGGAGTGTAGTCTGTCAGCCAGGGGCATAACATTGGTGACCCTCTGAATGAGCTCTGCTCTGTGCTCATCCAAAAATTGAGCATCTGGGGAAAATAGATTGTGATTTTAGCTGACATTTGAAAAAGGGTAAACATCAGTATGTGCGCCCCTGCGTCTTTACCTCATGATGTCAGTGTTGCAAGTTTGCCAGTTAAGCTAACAGGCACATTAGGGTGTAATTTGAAAGATGGGCAAAGGTTTAAATGATAAAAGCATGGACCAAAATATTATTATTGGTGTGCATAAACATGAATATAAATGTAAATCAGGTTTATAGGCCAAGTATACTTGCGTATACAAGGAATTTGGTCTCTGCATTTATCCCAGCCGTGAATTAGTGAACACACAGAGCACACAGTGAACACACAGTGAGATGAAGCACACACTAACCCGAAGCACTTGCCTTGCTCAAGGGCACTTCAGCCGTGAATGTGAGCATGGGAGAGTGGTGCTCAGCGACTTCCCCCACCCACATTTTTTCTACTGGTCGGGGATGCCCACATTCACGGCTGAAGTGCCCTTGAGCAAGACACCTACAGTAACCCCTCACTGCTCCCCGAGCGCCGCTGTAGCAAGGCAGCTCTCTGCTCCGGGTTATGGCTTCTACACACAGTTGCGTTCCGTCAATGCATGCCAGTGGGTGTTCCCGACGGTAGCTATGCAAATGACTTGAAGTATAACCATAATTTGATTGGTTGGTGCCGTCCGTCGATTGGCTTGATTGGCCGGTGCCGTCTGTTGGTGCAGCAACATCTGAACTTCTCAACGCGAGCGACGGGAGAAACCCGACGCAACGGACCCACAATTCAGTTTGGCAACGGATGACGTGAGCCCATGTAAAGTGGATGGGAGGCGTCTCCAGCACTGCAACGCACGCAACTGTGTGTAGTGCCATTACGTCTCCTTTGTATTTGTATAGCTACCGTCGGGAACACCCACTGGCATGCGTTGACAGAACGCAACTGTCTGTATGAGCCGCTAGTGCGTGCTTCACCTCACTGTGTGTTCACTGTGTGCTCTGTGTGTCTCACTAATTCACGGATGGGATAAAGGCAGAGACCAAATTCCTTGTATACCCAAGTATACTTAGCCTGTAAACCTGATTTACATTTTTTTATGTGTCGCAAAAATGTCAGTTCGGACAAAATCACTAAATATATCAAAACTATACAGTATGACCACACCATTTCCCAGAGTGCCACCATGCTTTTTATAAAGCATCAGGGTCCCCTTGAGGTATCTAGCATGGTGGCTTGCTTTGAAGTGTCAGTGCATACACACATACAAACATACAAACATACAAATAAAATATACAGGAGTATATATGTATGTATGTGTGTACGTATATGTGTGTGTGTGCACACATGTGCATGTGTACTGTGTGTGTGAAATAGTCTTTATGTGTGTGTGTTTATGTGTGTGTGCATATGCGTGTGTGCATGTGTGTGAGTGTGTGCATGCCTGTGTGTGTGAGTGCGTGCATGTGTGTCTGTGCTTGTGTGTGTGTGTGAGAGAGTGTTTGTGTGATACTGTAACCAACATTTGTGTTTGTGTTATAACCAACATACTGACAAATCTCATTCTGCTTTGAGCAGTCATACCGTACTCACTGTGGCTAGAGTCCATTTGCCTTTAAGTTTCAGTTTCAGTTCTCTAATATTGATGGGTTCTTTCTTGTTTTTTAATGCCCAACCAGGTCTTCAGAATCCTGGAGAAAGGTTGGTAGTTGTAAATTGACATATACAGATATTTGAAGTCCTGATCAGACTTGGTATCAAGACTGTTACTGAAATAATCTTATTTAAATATATGGACAAAATATGGAAAGAAATACAGAAATATAAGTTTAACTCCACAAGTCTGCATTTGCTCATCATGAGGATGCCTATGAATCATTCACAAAAATTTAGAATGACATATATTCACACCAGTTTCCAAGAACAAATTAAATCTTCCACTTCCATGCGCTGGGGGACAAATCCATTGCAAAAACACATGTGCAAACTTGTTTGACCACTTGTGATATCACCAGACTCACGCACACAATAACACAATTCACAAATAACAACAATAACAACCTAAACACATATGAATGACCAGTGAAGTTTGACCAACAAACAGAAAGTATTACATTCACCATAATAAGAGATAGTTGTAGATCAGCGTAGTTTAATATGGTCTAATATATCTAAGACCTTATACAATCTATAACAAACTGCTTTTTAACAGACACACCTCAAGCCGAAAAACTCTGATGATAAACTGCAAAAGTGGATGATTACGCCACTTAGTTACGCGATTAAACTGAAACATATAATCCAGTATGACACGTCAACATTGAAGGCTTACCTGTTTTTTAAAGTGATTCTTTGAGAACTATGAAGAAAGATCCTACAGTAAGAGAGAAAAAATGAGCGGGAAAAAGGACTTTCGGTTTCAGCCTGAAACACTGACACAGACAGAGCATTGCAAACCAGTATACAGGCCCCACCCTACAACTATGTGCCCCATGGCAAATATGTCATTGGCAATTTTGTTTTTATGTTTCTAATATCATTACTCAGAAAAGCTTTTGCAACAGTTAAGGGACTATTATTTATGTTTGCTGGAGTATATTTATTGAACACTGCAAAAAGGTAACTCCATCCCTGCCTTGCTGCCAGTCAATACCTTCAGTAGTTCATTCATTGTCCTTTTAGAAACATTGATATCCATATTGGCTCTACAAAATCGTTCAATCCCTAATTGTGACATCTAAGTTGACATTATGCATCCTCCATGCCATCTGACAGGACATCAGGGAATATAACAGAAACTTTGTATTGCCTGCTTTTTAGATTCACACGGCTCTTCAGAATGCTACTGAAAATTCCATCAACATGAAGGGATCTTCCCAACGTTTTGGGTCTGGTGAGCTCCTCCCTGCTCCTGCTTTGTTTTGGGTCTGCCAGAGCCTCCTGGTGTTTGGAGGTGGGACACACAGCAGCTCAAAGGTGCGTCCCACCCAGTTTTCAGGAGTTGGGAGTGGAATGTTGTCGGAGGCGGTGCCTGTCTGTGTCTTTGGAGACGTGGGATTGGCAAAAAAATAATGACTGCTGCCACTGGCAACAGGTTCTGTGCTTCTGATTCATGTCTTTCATATCATTATGCAAGAATGCACTGCATATTGATAGTTAATGTAACATACAATATGTTGCATGTCTTACAATGCTATATTGTTTTGTTTGCAATCATGGGTGATGATGAACATTTATTGCCAGCTGACTCTACAAAGTGAGTGTTATGCTGCCCCTAAAACATCATAAATCTGTCCAACCTATAAAACAATACAATGCAAATCACTTGTGGTGTCCACCGTGGGTTTTGAAATTTATTGTCATTTAAGGTGGATCTGAATTAAAAGATAAAAATAACTTTGAGAAAAATAACTTCTGATCCCTTAAAATGTAAAAAATAGCATTATACCACAAGCACAGATTGTTAGTTATCAATGTACTTTAAAGCAACGCAATGTATTACCTAAAAATAATAGATTTTTAACTCATTTTGATGATGCACACACTTTAAACAGGCAGAACGGCATCTCTGTCAATACTGATGCACTTTGTTTGCTCCTTACTGTACAGTATGTGAATGAAGCTTTCTTAACAGTGTAGCATCTAAATGTGTTTTCAGAGCGCTGAATAGTGCAAGAAAGAATCTTGCAGCAACTTTAGTTGTGTCAGATATTACTCACCTGGGAACCAGATAATTCTGAGAAAGCATTTAAATTTGCTCTGGCAGATCCCTGGAAACTCTTCCTGGGATTTTGGTAATTTCCAAAATCGAAGAAATCCTAGGATCCAATCACAACAAGCTTTTCCTGTGTGGGGCGGGCTCAACTCAATGAGTTTAATATATCAACTTAAGTTTATCTTAACACTGGTTATACCCTTTGGAAATGAACTACAGGTGCCCAAACCAATTCTCAGGTAGTGTTAGTTACTACACATGAACTGCCTGAATGGTAGCAACCTACAGGCAAATTTCTCCCATCACTAGAGTATACTGTACCAGACTGGTGTTGTCACCGCTGCTCACTGAACTTGGAAAAGGCACTCTTAGGCCATTGTGCCAATGAGATTACTGTTAGGTAATAACTCCAGAATCAGTAGGAATCATGATGTTTTATTTTCAAAAGAAATATATATTGAAAACAATCTATTTGAAAATGCACATGGGATATTGTCCAGGCTGGATCTTCAGCAGAAGAGAAAGCAAATGTGTGTGTTTCAGTAAATGAGGAGACAAACTGCTTGGCTAAACAAATGTGTCATCAAAACGAACCAATCAAATCCTCTTCCGCAGCATCTCCTTTGATTTTGATTTCCACACCGATTGCAGCTCAGAATGTTCTCAACTGTGCATTGATCTGAGATTTTACTGCATATGACACTTCACAACGAGGTATACAAAAGTCAGGGAACTTCATGATGTCAGTGGAAACTAGAAATGCATTTCCTGAAGAAAATACCAGTGCATGCAAAGCCATTGCTAGGATGTTGCTAGGGTTAAAGTGATTGATAAGGTGTTGCTAGGGTAAATAGTTGTTCCTAAGCCAGTGGTTTTCAACCACTGTGCCGGGGCACACTAGTGTGCCGTGAGAGATCATCTGGTGTGCCGCAAAGAATTACCCAAATGTCACTCACTGGTCCAGAAAAGCAACTGTTGCATCAAAGAATTTATAACCACATGCTCTCATTGATTGTATGATTGCACTATTTGTGGTATGCGGGCATTGTACAACGGGGGCCCCATATCCAGTATTCACAGAATCATCACATATCCAGTTCATAACAACAATTAAATTAGATATAGTCACCTACAAATGAAATAGAGGGTGCTTGTTTTATTGAGCAGGTCTTGCATAGAAGCCATAATAAGGCCATATCTGTGTATTATTTGAAGTTTTAGGCTATGGTATGTTTATTTTTTCTTCACACAGGATGTTAGTGTGCCGTGGGACATTTTGAGTGTCAAAAGTGTGCCGTGGCACAAAAAAGGTTGAAAAACACTGTCCTATAAGCTATATAAAGTGGTGGCTATGCTAGTTGCTAGGGAAATCATGTTGGTTGCTAGGTAGAGATTATGGAAGTGGTTGTGTGGTGGAAAAAGCCACTATCCAAACCTCCAATTCAACATAATGCAACCCACGGAGAACAATCTGAGATGAGAAGTAGCCACTGAAGGCCTTTATTCACAAATCCTCCAGTATATAGCTCTGAACAGGCGGAGGCTAAGTACAGCCAGGCAGGAGATGTGAATGGATGGATGTTCTCTGCAGAAGAATCCAAAAACCAGGCCTCTGGTGAGAAATGCGCAAGTTCTGAATAACTTTGGGAGTCTGCTTTTATCCTCTAAAGCTAGTGTTCAAACACCACCCTTTTCTGGCCAAATGTCTGCCATATGCAAATGGAAGACAAATTTTTTAGTCAATCAGCTTGTACTCAATTAATCATATTGGTCGATTAGTTTACTGTATTGTCCATAAAAATAATGTGCACCATTTATTTGGTACCAGACAAATCTATTAGATTACACAGTAGGCCTGTTTCATGTGTAGACATGTGCATGACCTCATCCCTTGGTGGCTGCCTGGCCATACATTCGTCATGAAATTTACCACAGTTGCTAAGGTACTTAAGATGGTTGCTAGGGTGTTGCTAGTGTAATAATTATAGTGGTTACTATGCTATAAAAAGTGGTTGCTATGTTGGTTGCTGGCGTACTAGGCGTTATCTTTGCATACCAGGGACATTAGTGCCTTAAACGGCTATTCTCCGCAACGCTTCTCACGGTCAACTGTGCACATGAGTGTAGCTGACAGGCTATTTCTGGGATATACTATTGCCTATAAAGGCTAGTGTTATTAGTTTAGGTAGGCTATGAAAACTTTCCATTTTGTTAAAACGTTGGCTGTTGATCATTAATTAGATTGAATTAAATATATCCGATAGTGGAACTGCTTTTCGTCCCAGCACTATAACGTGCATATATTATAAAGTGTGCCTACCTAGACTACTTACTGTTAATAGGCCTAACTTAAATAAAGATATTTTCCATCTAACACAAAATATAGGCTGCTGAACCTGCCCATTTCAGCACATTTGCACTGGAGGATTAAATGTGAGTTTCGGTTTGATGTGATGGTTTGATGTGATGTTGCGTGCATGTGTGTGTGTGAAGTCTGGCAACTTTTTGCTCATTATTATGACCGGCATGCTAGTGAAGCACACGCTCACACTCACACACACAGGCACGTACACACTCATATGTATGCACGCAAGCACACACACACAGGCATGTGTAACCTGTGTTGTGTTGAACCTGCACGGTTCAGCCATGCACACGCCCAGACTCAAACCCGTGTCACAGCAGCAAATCGGATCAGGAGGCCAGCGTGCAGACAAGCGAGCTAAAAGACCAGGATGCTAGCTTTCATGCCAGCACTGCTCTTGAGGGGTCGGGGACTGGGGTTTACTAACGTTCCACATTTACAGCTATGCTAGCTAGCATCCGTTACACATGCACATACAGGGATGTAGTGAAGGATAAATGCAAGTAAACACAGTTCCACCACTAATTAGAGTTTATCCACCTCTCAAAAGAGTTTATTCACCAATTGTACCTTTTAACATAACAAAATCACACTGTATTATCCACATTCACAATATGTACACTCATCATCACTCTAGGAATCATTTAATACACAGCAATAAACATGTAATAAACACTGGATAATGACCTTCACCATCGTCAAACATGTTTTGAATGCCTTTTTAAAATTCAGATACTGCATGGCGCAGTCCACCTTACCGTGATCACAGAATTCATAGTTTACTCACCTCTTATTTTACCACTACACCTCTGTGCACAAACATACATCTGGAGTGTGCATGACTGAGCGGTCATATTTTGTACCACTATGTGGTACATCTAGTTTATATATGTTGTGAATTGTTTGCACTTGAAAAAGTAAATCACTTTTGATTTCTTAAGCTGTTTTGTATTTATGTATAACTTGCCTGCGGACCCGTTACATTTGATCTGAAAATGCACATGGGGTACTGTCCTATGGTCTGTCATAGAGAAAGCAAATGCTTCTGTTTGCATGTGCGTGTGTGTGTGTATGTATCTGTGTGCCTGGCTAAACAAATGTGTGAGAAGAACATCTACCCTGCATCCTCATCTCCATCCTGCTCATCCTCAGTTTCCCAGTTATCTACTCCAAGATAGAATATAGGATCAGGTATATCAGGCTCATCATCAGGGTAGTAATCATCATCGGGATATATCCTTTCCATTTTCACATATTTTCCATTGATTGTGATTTTCATTTTCTGGTTGCAGCTCAGATGCTTATTTTCTGTGCATTGATCTGTACATTTTCTGCATCTGACATTTCACAATAAGATACAAAAGTGTGTAAGCCAGAGAACTTCATGATGTCAGTGGAAATAATTATTAGGAGAAGACATGTTTAAATGACTGATAAAATACCTACCCTACAACCACGAGAGTGCAATCTGAACGTATGTTTGATTTCTGCAACAGTTGAACTGCATTCATTAAGGAGTGACCTGAACATGATGCAGTAAGGCTAAAATGGAGGGAAATAACACCAATATAATCAGCCTTTTTCAATGCAAGTGGTACTTCTTAGCAGTGTTTTCCAACATTATATACAGTATAAACATGCACATACACATAAGAAAAAAGTTTATATTTTTCTTACTGTAACTTTTCTATGCTGAGACATGTCTGAATGAGGGAGACAATTCCTTGAGTCCAAGTGTCTGTAAGGCAGAGTCTTTCTATCGACAACTGCTTAATAGGTAAACTGTGCAGGGATGTGAGTAAGGCACCCTGATGCTCATCGAATGTTGGACTAGATGAAACAGGAAAAAAAACAAAGAAAAGCACACACATTTAGTAGACCACGAAGGTGCAATTCATCCTTTTAGCATCAACATGGCCTGTCACTCAATGAGACAGACGCCACTATTCTACACCCATGTGGACTCCAGGCTATTTCTTCCTCCTACACTTACAAGCACGCACACACACACACACACACACACACACACATAAACACACACACACACACATGCAGGCTAGCAGGCACACATAAAACAAACATTTCAACATTTCAAAGTTAAGGAAGTCTATATCCTTACCAGACGCTGAAAAATGAATTCATGCTTTTATCACTTCAAGGTTAGACTATACTATTGCAATGCACTATATGCTGGCTGCAATAATACCGGTCTTAAGAGCTTACAGCTGATACAAAATGCACCTGCTCGCACACTGACTAGGACCAAAAAATAGGAACATATTTACCCCATCCTAGCATCTTTACACTGGCTACCTGTAAGAAGTCACATTGACTTCAAAATATTACTTCTAACCAGTGGCGGCTGGTGGTATTTTTTTCTAGTGAAGCAGTTATGAAATTATGATCCCCCAGCCCCCACCCCCGGAAACAAACATTGCGCCCAACACACCTGCCAAAGTTGGTGAGGTTGAATGTATGAGACACATGATGACATTGAACTTTCTACAATGACATAAACAAAAGCTATGTTGTTTGATCAGTCAGAGATCTAGACAGAGTAATTTGTTGAGAAATCAAGACCTGTTTACCACCATCTCAAGTTTGCATATTTTTTGTTAGACATATTGCTTGTAAAGACTAGACTATCTATGGTCATCTCCATCTCACTAATTAGTGACTTGGTAAGTCTCTATACTGAAAACAATACCAACTATATTTTCTGATATTGATATAAGATGAATAGCACTTGGTTAGACTGTATTAGATAAGCAGTTTTTGCAGTGTATTAATGCCACGTTTGTTGATGTCCACAACATCTTGAAACAACAACCTTCCAATATTCTAAGCTACTAATTACATGTATGCCCCATAAGGTATAGTGCAGGCTCTAAGCAATGTCAAATTCAGTAGCCTATTAAGAGACACATTCTTGCCTCTGGGATACCCGCTCTTTGACACTAGATTGAACCGTTATGCTTATGCATATAACAAAGAATAACTGCGCATATGCAGCGTTCACTTAAAGGAGAATTCCGGTGTGATATTGACCTAAAGTGTGTTGAAACATGATACCGAGTGTGAACGTATGTCTCATAGCTCATCTTGGCTTGTCCCCTGCACTCAGAAATCTGGGGCTAGTTAGCCGATGCTACCAACAGTTTTTCGATGGGGGTGCCTCGGGCATCGGCCTTGCCATGCAAACAAATCACTGTTTTACACCATTTACATCAAAGTAGCTCCATACTTCATTGGTAGACTTCCGAGGGCCTTGACACTTAAAACAAGACAATTGTAGTTTATTTACAAGAGGATTTATACAGACAGTACCTTGAGGAAGTTTACCGTTCGCCGCCATCTTGAATTTAGTCACGATAAGTCAAGCGACGAGTACGAATGAACAGGTATGATAAGGGATCAGATTCCAAAAATAATTCTGTGGAAATGCATGGATTCCAGTTGTTGCTACTGGAAGCAACTGAAATCCATGCATTTCCTACTTATGTTGTTCCTTGGTAGTTCCAGTTGGTGTCGGAGTGCCTAACCAAAAATCACAACTGCCTAACAAAAAATTATTAAGTGGATGTTTATCTTGTGACTCAATGATTGATCTATCCTGTAGCTTAATTTCCATTAAGAGACTGACTCCCCTACTGGGCTCATTCTTGCTATTTATGTTAATTTGTGTATTGACTTGCTTTTTGATAGGCTAGTGTTATAATCTTCACAGACTCTTAAAATCAGCACAGTGATACATGGTGTAATGGCTAAAGCAGGTTACTTGTTGTCCCAACGTTGTAGGTTCGGTTTTCTTATGTGAGATTGTCCTCTTGCTTCTGGCCATGTGCAGGTGAACTAGTGTGACACGTGGAAATACCAAATAAAGCAGTGCAACTATATTTGAAACGATTGATTTTACTGATATCATGTTCATATGGTCTCTCGATGTAGAGTAACTAAATGCAGAAATATGTAGGGTCAAATCCTATTGTTGTGTCTCGTAGGCCTACTCTTACTCAGAAGTGAAAACGAGAGAGAGGATGCGAACTCTGGTCGAGCGCGTAGAGTATCAACGTGCTACTGTTAAGCCACGAGACAGACAACAAAACCTGCGACTGTTTTATATGTTTGCAATAGGTTCAAGTTTTTTCTGATGGCAATGACAATGCCAGCATTAGTCACGTTTGGTTTAAATTAGAAAAATGTCGACATAGGCTGTGGCAGAGAATTTCTAGGGGGTGTGGTAGTACACGTTGCCACTGTTTCCCCCAATGGTATGTATTGCTGCATCATCAACAACGTTGTTGGAACTACGGTGTTCGAACGCCGGAGGTAGCAAATTGCGACCAAGGTACGATACTTTCTGGAAATAGGTATTACAACGTCGTTGTTTGATTGCAAGTTGCGTCGTACTACGGTTGTTGAGCAATGCCATTGCTAACTTTTCTAGAAACGCGCCTCTGATCTGCGGCCGCTTACTGAAGGCCTGCAGCAGCCAGCTTGCTGGTGTCTACTGTCACCTCTTCAGCTGTTCTCTGGCTGACCACTCAGCCTGGAAATCTTCTATCATATGCACTGTGCCTAAAAAGAGCAACCCCACCTGCAACAATAACTATTAATAACTAAATATTTATCCAGTCACTGTAAAGTTAGGTTAGGTTAACTAATGTTAACGTTAGGTCTTCGACTGCACAAACAATTAATTTAGATTTAGATTAAAGTGAGAACATTACCTACTCAAAGGCTACATAATGTCAGGGGTGGACAATCATTTCCCAGTCAGAGGTCAGAGGATAATTACTTTGATAAAGTATCCTCTGCCGCTGGCCACACATTGAACGATTGACTGAAATCGTTGATTGACTGAAAAATGCATTGTGCTGGACGTTAACTGACAGGAAAGTAGCCAATGACGGATTAGCTAAGGTAGGCCTATGCAATAAAGTTACTTGCAAGCTCATGTCTTCTTAAAACAAACAACTCAAATGGAGTGTCAACTTTAACTTTAGGCTACCCTGCATCTCGTCATTTGCGTGAAATGTAGGCTAATGCTAGCCTCCGTTCTCATGGGTCATAAGTCTCTTATTAAAATGATATGCTGAGGAATGCTAAAACACTTTGCTAACATCACTACCCTATGTTATTTATTCTACATGATTTCACTTTTTCGTCTTGAGCATGAAGATAACATTTGTGGTATAACTTCGTAGCTTCATAATGCATGCTTCGTATCCAGATGTCTAGCTAGGCCTGCCTACTTTATTGGCGTTTTAAACATTTTTAGCTTTGAACGGACACATCACAAAAAAATCAGATGTCTCCTATACCACACAGGGGAAATTCAGTCTGCTTTTCTCTGCCAAAAGATAACAATTTTCAAGCACTTTGCGTCTTTCTTTCAATGTATTGCTATATGACTCTGGGTTTGCTTGTTCTCAGTTTGTCCTTAACAACGGTTGTTAGGGACCTGAAACCAGTCTATAGAGAGGGTTGACTCATACAGATACCTTGAGACTAGCCTGTAAAATCCAGACCCTGATAATCTAGAAAGATTAAGGGTCTGGCCACGAACAATGTAATGGCCCAACTCGAGGGGCGGCACCAAGCATGCATTTGAAAATCTAACTGCACACAATTGGATAACACTAAACCAATGTTGACTCTGAATGATTCCGGACTTCAACGCAATTGGTTAAGACTACGATCAATGTTTCCAAAGTTGCAGCGCTGTCGTCATCAGTTTAGCTCGCCTCTGGCCCGCCTATATCAGATACGATTTGATTGGTTCCACGGGATGCAAGGGGAAAAAGTAACGTGCATCATTGCTCATTGCCAGAGTGTTTCGCAGAGACAATTCCATTGTGCTCTTGCGAGAACTCTGGATTTCCAGGGTACCTTGGGACAATAATTGACCACAAACTCAACTTCAAAACAAATACTGAATCCATAGATCTTACCTGTTGAGGTGTCCAAGACCGGGACAGGGACAACAAGGAGGTGGACATTGTGCGGACATTTTTGCCCATCCACAGACCCCAACTAAGATAGACGGCTGTTGTTCACAGCACTAAGCTATTTACGGTTACTGAAATACTCTGAGTCAAACCCTAACCAGTCATGACAAAAACCAATTGACACTTGACAGAAGCGAGAGACGGAAGCATTATGTCATAAACCTTTATGACTTGTTTATAATGTTTCTGACACGTTCATGATAGTGTTATGTCACTCTTATGTAAATACCAAGTAAAGTGTAACAAGTAAAGTGTAACATGTGTGTCTCATGATTGTTTTGCATTCATGTCACCTGAAGCTAATTCAAAAGCACAGTTGATTTGTGCATGCCATGATCAACTTTTGATTTTTTAATATGGAAACCAAGTTCATTATTTTGGGCTGCTAATATATTAGAATGTCAGCCGAAAGTTACCATGTAGAAATTTGCTGCAATTTCAAAACCCGATTATTCCGGAATGGCTTACTACACAGAGGAATACATTCCCGTCTGGTAAGGTCTGCTGTTTATTCCAATACAGTGTTTCCTCTACGTTTATTTCAGCATGGCAGCCCCCCACCGTTTAATTAATACCGCCATGGTATCAGAATCAGGGATAATACGCACATTTGCTTTTTAAATAATCCTGGGACGTATCCTCCCCTGCTGGCTGCCGCTCACATTGCAATTTAACAGCCTAAACTAGTCAGAGGTTATTATGGCCCGTCCAGTTTCAATTCACATATTATTATTATATATTGTATTGATGTAGCCTATTTAAAGCATTAACTTTCTTCTCAGTGTTTCCTCTTCATTTAGCGGTGCCACTGCTTCAGAATTAGGGGAGATGCAAAATATCCGGAAGCATAGTAGGCTAAATGCCCTCCGCTGGCGGCTGAAAATTGCAGTTTAAGAATAAACAGCAATGCTAATCCGAGGTAGGCCTACCTGTCTAGTTTTATTCCATAAATATATTGTTTTTATAGACGTTAGTGGCATGCGCCATCAAGAGCTTCCATGTGCTACGCATGTTTGTCAACATCGCAAAAACTACAATTTTACTACAACTTGGTGGAAAGGTGTAGCACAGGCCAAGGAAAACCCATTCATTTCTGAAGCTGATCGTATAAAGTATTTCCCATATCGTAGTCTATAGGCCTAACCTCGCTCGCAACAACAGCAAAAATGAAACTGGAGAGGATGTCTCCGTGAAGACACCGCTGTTACATTAGATGCGCACTCAATCGCGAATCGACGCAGTAAACGACTGCTGGTAGTAACGAAGGTAAATTGCAAAACATTTTGTATGCACTCGCGGTGATGGCCTAGTAGGCCTAATGTGAATCGTGGACTATAAAGTAAAGGAGATTTGCACCAAATAAAGGCAGTGTTGTGGGTTGTGTTTTTACAACGTGTTGGCACAAAACTTAATTTCTGTCATAAACGAAGTAAGCGAAGCGTTTCTCCATTGTCAACGTGAACTACAAGCGTTCAAGTGACAATGTGGTTTAATGCATGGGTTACCGTGACGTGAGTCAGACAGAAGATGGGCCTGTCTTAGTTCCTGAATCCTGTCCCTCTCAAGTCACGTTAGGCTAAATGATGTGATTAGCAACTAGTGAAAAAAAATTCTAGAGGAAAACACTGTGATATATGGTTTGGCATGTGTCGAGTGAAGCGTTCGTGAGATACATCACCAAGAGTAATGGATGGAGATGGACGAAGCACTGTGTGCAGAAATGTCGGGTATGTTCAATGTTAATTTTCTCGCCAAACCCTTTATCACAGGAACAAAGCCATTTTCAAATGTTTTGTCCCCACCGCCATCACATTGCTGAACAAGCTGTAATACTGTCACCACCACCTAGGTTGCTTGTAGTTTTCACTCTGGATGTGTCTATGTGGGTGTCTCAATGTGATGTGTCTTTGTGCTGAATGGGGATGGGTGGATGAGATATGTCACATAGGTGGATGGGATATATGTTACATGTTTTTATATGCTGTGGGGATGATATATACCGGTATGTCACAGGGGTGGATGGATATGTGTTACATGTTATATGTGTTTTATATATGTTGTGCTATGGAACATGAAAGAAGATGTGTGGAAATGATTATCCCTATGGGACAATAAAGACTATCCATCCATCTATCTATCTATCTATCTATCTATCTATCTATCTATCTCTTGAAACTGTGAGTTTCGGTCGGTGTGAGCGAGCGGACTTTCAGTTGACAGTAATTAACACCCTTTTGAACAATCTAAGCTGTGCGAACGTCAGAGGGCGGTCTACGCTGATGCATCATTAGCGAGATAGGAGGACAGCTGCAGGCAAATCCTAGCAGCATAAAATTAGTGGCGGCTGCTGAAGCGTCAGCATAAGCGGCAGCCCTCGTTTCAGCCAGCCTCGTTTAAGACGGACGCGGTCAAGACAAGCAAGTTTACCTGTGCAAGTTCACCGAGCACAGGCACCGACAAAGGCAAAATGTGCCGTTCCACCATATCTGTTATCACCGGCCATTGCAGAAAACGACATCATGCCAAAAGGGGCAGAAATCGCCTTAACCTCCAGGAACTTAAACGGTCCTCACCGACAGAAACCTCCTTCTCCATGGGCTTGTGGAACTGTCAATCCGCAGTCAACAAAACGGACTTCATAGCTGGCTATGCCAACCACCTTTCATTGGAACTCCTTGCTCTCACTGAGACTTGGATCAAACCAGAGAACACTGCCACCCCGGCTGCACTCTCCACTAACCTTACACTATCCCACACCCCTCGCCTATCTGGACGAGGAGGCGGGACGGGCCTGCTGATCTCCAACAAATGGAAATTCACCCCGCTACTGCCTTCAAACAAATATGTCTCATTCGAATTCCATGCCATCACAGTGATCGCCCCAGCAAAACTCTACGTGCTGGTCATCTACCGCCCTCCAGGCCAACTAGGCGACTTTATTGACGAACTTGACACTCTGCTATCCTCCATCCCTGAGCATGACTGTCCGCTTCTTGTTCTCGGTGATATGAACATCCACTTAGATGGCCCAGGCTCAGCGGACTTTTTGGCCCTGGTCCACTCCTTTGACCTCGAACTGGTTCAAAGCCCACCGACTCACAAAGCTGGCAAAGAGCTTGACTTGATTTTCACTCGGAACTGCAGCACAGACACCCTCATGGTGACACCTCTCCATCTTTCTGACCACTTCTTCATCCAGTTCAACGTCAGCCTGACAGAACAGCCTCCGGCTCCTCAGCCGATGGTCACGTTCCGCCGCAACATCCGGAACCTGTCTCCAACGCACTTCTCCTCTGTGGTTGCCTCCGGTTTACCTCCACTCAACACCTTCTCCTCTCTGGAGGTCAATGAAGCCACTGACTCGCTCTGCTCCACACTGACCTCGTGTCTAGACGAGCTGTGCCCTCTTACCACAAGGCCAGCTCAATCCAAACATTCGCATCCATGGCTAAATGATACCCTCCGATCGCAGCGCACCAAACTCAGAGCCGCGGAGAGGAAATGGCACAAATCCAAACTAGCTGACGACCTCAAAAACTACCAGACACTCCTGACCTCCTTCTCAGCCAGCATCACTGCTGCTAAGACTGCTTTCTACAATGACAAAATCAACAGCGCTACAGACACTCGAAAACTTTTCTCAACCTTCAAATCGCTACTCAACCCTCAGCTGCCTCCTCCTCCATCCAGCCTTACTGCAGATACCCTCGCCTCATTTTTTACAAACAAAGTGGCGGCAATCAGCAGTCAATTCTCTACATGCCCACTCAACGCATCTGACTCAGATACCGCACTCCTACAACCTCTAGGGACTGCTGGAACATCTTTTTCAGCATTCACGCCTCTCTCCGAGAGTGAAGTGTCCAGACTCCTGACATGCAGCCGTCCTACCACATGCTCGCTGGACCCTATACCTACGAGCCTACTTCAGTCCATCAGCCCGACCATCGCTCCAGCTATCACACATGTGATCAATGCCTCGCTAACCTCCGGCACATTTCCAACAGCGTTCAAAATGGCCCGGGTAACGCCATTACTTAAGAAAGCTTCTCTCAACCCTGCTCAAGTCGAGAACTACCGCCCTGTCTCACTACTGCCTTTCCTATCCAAAGGCATTGAACGAGCAGTCTCCAAACAGGTCTCTGACTTCCTTTCACAGAACAACCTTCTGGATCCAAATCAGTCTGGGTTCAAAAGCGGCCACTCTACCGAAACGGCTCTGCTGTCTGTAACAGAAGCCTTAAAAGAAGCCAGGGCGACCGCTCGGTCATCAGTACTCATTCTGCTTGACTTATCGGCTGCCTTTGACACGGTTAATCACCGTATCCTTCTCTCTATACTCGCTGACATGGGAATCTCCGGAGCTGCTCTCTCCTGGTTTGAATCCTACCTCACAGGACGCTCGTTTAACGTATCATGGCTTGGTCAGCTATCTGCACCTCACCATCTCACCACAGGGGTCCCCCAGGGCTCAGTGCTGGGCCCCCTCCTCTTTGCTATCTACACCACCTCCTTGGGACAGATTATCCGTTCGCACGGCTTCTCATACCACTGCTATGCAGACGACACACAGCTCTATCTGTCCTTTCCACCTGATGACCCCCTGGTTTCAGCACGGATCTCGGATTGCCTTTCAGACATAGCTACATGGATGAAGGCACACCACCTCCAGCTGAACCTCTCAAAGACTGAACTGCTGGTCATCCCAGCTAAACCTACCATACACCACGACATCAACATCAAATTTGACTCCCTGTCTGTTTCACCGACCAGGACTGCAAGAAATCTAGGAGTTGTTCTCGACAACCAACTAAACTTCTCAGATCATGTTGCCTCAGTCGCCCGGTCATGCCGTTTCGCACTCTACAACATACGGAAAATCAGGACTTACTTGACTCAAGATGCTACCCAACTTCTGGTTCAGGCAATAGTCATCTCACGACTCGACTACTGCAATGCCCTCCTGACAGGTCTCCCAGCCTGCGCAGTGAAACCACTTCAGATGATCCAGAACGTGGCGGCGCGCCTGGTCTACAACCAACCCAAAAGGGCACATGTTACCCCGCTGCTCATCCAGCTACACTGGCTACCTATGGCGGCCCGCATCAAATTCAAGTCTCTAACGCTTGCCTACAAAGTAGTCTCCGGTTCTGCTCCCACCTACTTGAATGCCCTCATACAGACTTACACTACCCTCCAGACCGCTGCGCTCCTCTGACGAACGACGTCTAGCTCTACCACCGGTACGCTCAAGCCAATCCAAACTTTCCTCATCTGTTGTTCCTCGTTGGTGGAACACACTGCCAGTTCCTACAAGGGCAGGGACATCCTTTTCCACGTTCAAAAAACTCCTGAAGACCCAGCTCTCAGAGAACATCTACTCTCATAGCAACACTTACAACAAGTCTTACTGATCCTAGCACTCACCAGCCGTTTTAAACTGACAAGTAACTGTTAAAATACAGCACTCACCGATGCACTTATTCTTACTGTACTCTAATGTGTTTTTTTAAACTGTCCTAAAATTGTGAGAATTGTTCTAAAACTTACTGTTTACCATGTTGTTAGTCGCTTTGGTTAAAAAAGCGTCAGCCAAATGTAATGTAATGTAATATCTATCTATCTATTCATTATTCTATTTTGGAAGTGAAATGGAAAACGAAAAAAAAAAAACAAGTGGTATATGACTTTTTAAAGTTCTATAGTCACTGAAAAGTGAAAAATTTGTCATATTTTGATCTATTCCAGGGATTACAAAGACAATGTTGACTTAATTAATAGATAACATAGAATGCAAAATGCAATAAAGAATAATAAATGTAATTTAGGCTAGGACTAGTAGACTAATCCCCAAAATAGATGGAAATACAGGATCATTTTCATTTAGCAAATGACTATAGAACTACAAATGCTTTAATTATGTTTTCTTTTGTTCATCTTACAAAGTTACTGCACTGTCAATAACTTGTTTAACAGACAGATAGCGGAATCAAAATATTTCACTTCTCCAACTGCAGCCATAGTGTTGGTAACCAAATCAAG
This sequence comes from Alosa sapidissima, assembly GCF_018492685.1. Taxonomy (NCBI): domain Eukaryota; kingdom Metazoa; phylum Chordata; class Actinopteri; order Clupeiformes; family Clupeidae; genus Alosa; species Alosa sapidissima. Next base: position 18,942,833 of record NC_055975.1, on the reverse strand, counting down.
TGTGTTCAGGTGACGTGGATAACAACTTCACTGTTGCTAATTTGTCCATCATTGTATAAAGCCGTTTGAGCAGCCCGAAAACATCTTAACCAGGCATACAATTCTCAATGGAGCAACCCCAGACTGAATTTCCTGCGTTCATTTTGTGTGTGAGGTAGGCTAAATTCTGTCTTTCTTCTAGGCTACTTTTTTGCATCAAAAAAACAGAATGATGTATTTACCTGTCTTTGTTTTTCATCAAGTGAAGATTCATTAGGAAATCTTTCCAGTTGAAGCTGAATATCTCTGGGGACGATCGTAGCGTGAATGAGATGCTGCTGATGACTGCATTTGGTGGTGGTATGACGATTTCAAAAAAGACATTCGAGAATTCGTCATAGAATGGATATTTTTCGGGGTGTTGTTGTAGCCAAAGATCATCAGAGAAATCCCTGAAAACAGTAACAAATATAAGAACAGATTTTAGAAAAATACTACCATGCCACATACCATTCAGATATGCCAAAAAATACAGCATAAAGTTCAGACTTTTTATAATGACGATAATGTAGGCTAACATTTTTGTTGTGCTACTTTTTAATCATGACATTCAGTAATAATGGGACAATGCAATTTCACCTTGCTATTAGTGCTATGGGAGTAATTGGTGTCATACGTGAGTAAAAACAACCAATCTTCTGGCTTTCTACACAATAAATTCTTTCTGCAATTTCCTCTGTGATCTTGACCGTTTTCCTTCTTCTTGTCCTGTCCCCTGCATTTCCCCCCATTTACTTTCGGCTAATGTAAGCAAAGTGTGTTTGTTGCGGAATGACTGTTCCGGTTTTAATGCTGGTGCATTCAGGGATATATGCAATTTGAAGCCTTTTTTGGTCACTTTCAGCAATCATCTCCTCACAACCGCTAGCTGCCCATTCCATGAGCCTACACTAAAAAAACAGGGGGGTATTCCAGAAAGCAGGTTTGCTAGCTTAACTAGGTAGGCCTATGTTAACCTAGAGTGGTTAACCTGGGTTTTCAGTTGCAAAATGGTTAGACTATGTAACTCACTACCTAGGGCGACCAGACGTCCTGTTTTCCCGACATCCTCTTTTTCCCGGACATGTCCTCTTTTTGAGAAGTCTTGAGTAGGCTAATCCGGTTCGGAAATGGCAACACATTTGTACAAGGTCCCCAACTTTGGGCCGAAATTAAATATAGACTATTCTAATGTAAACTATTAATAACAGTAGGCTACCCTCCTCTCTACCCCAATCCCACCGCTGAAGTGTCCTCTTTTTCACAAACTCAAATCTGGTCACCCTATATAGGCTACTGTAACATTGGCTCTGAACTTAACCTACCCCCTATAGGTTTCGATCAGGATCAGGTTATGTTCGGGTATTTAATTGTAGGCTACGTTGTGCAAGGTTGCTGATTTGACACTTGTCACACAATCGTGTTCCTTTTTGATCCGTGCTATTCACCGTGAGAGGGTGAGAAGACCACAACATGATATCCTGTCTTATTATCCTGCCGCTCCGTCTGGCATCATGTTTTTGTTTGTTTTTATGTAATGTTCGTAATTTTATGTAATGTTTTATTATTTATTTGTCAAGTTAAACAGACATCCCAAGTCCCCTGGAAGTTCCGGGAGTCTCCCGCATATTGATAGCGGCTCCCTGACGCCCGCAAATTAGATAAAATCTCCCGGAATCTAGAGTGAGCGATCAAGAGCGAGCATGCGAGACCGCGTGTGCATCTGAGTGTAGCGCGCACACGTATGAAGGTATATTGGGTGCAAAAGTGGCGAGCACATTTAACTGCAGATTTTGCATGTGCACACTAAAGTCGTAAATGTGTAACAGTAAAGTTGAAGTTGTACATATTTTTTTATATCTTGTTAACACAAAATAGGGGCTACGGTTTCACAAATCCTTTTTACAGGTACACAAATCCTATCCTGTGAGTCACAACTTTCAAGAGTCATGCACTCGACACTTTTGCTCCAATCGTTGCAGCGCAGTTGGTGCGAAACACATTTGCACATCCGTGTTTCATAATCTGAGAACATGCACAACATTTGTGCATTTGTAAACCCAAATGTGAACTAATGCATCCGAAGTTGTGCATTTGTGAAATAATTTCTCATTAATAAAATTCTACAGATCGCTTTGATTTTCTTGCACGACTACAAGTCAGTTGATACAAGTGCTCGAATCTGCTTCTACGAGTGACGATACTTTTGCTCCGGGCTAGGCGATATAATAGGAGCAAAAAGATTTGTATAAACAAAATATGTACAACTTCAACTTTACTGTTACACATTTACGACTTTAGTGTGCACATGCAAAATCTGCAGTTAAATGTGCTCGCCACTTTTGCACCCAATATACCTTCATACACACGACGGGAGAGAGAGAGAGGGGTGGTGCGTGTGTGCCTGAGCGCATCCAAGAGAGAGAGAGCATCCTGATTGGCCTGTTTCGCTAAATCAACCAATCAGTTTTCAGTGTAGGCGGGCTTTAATTTATCTCTTTTCTCCCGAACTTAATTAATCAGTTCAGTGTATGAATAGGAGCGTCAGCAGAGTCAGTGCCTCAAAAAAAAGGAAAATGTAGGCTACCCTTGGCTCATAAGAGTAAAAAATAATGATAGGTCTAGTCTTGCACGCTGCCCTGTTTGTAACAGCGACTTTAGCATTGCCCAAGCCAGGTTAAATGATTGCAAAAGACATGTTGAGGTGAGTTTAAGTGCCAATTCATGTGCATATTATTCAGGCCTATAGCCTAGATGGCTAGTTGCCAAGGCTACATGAAAAAAACAAACTACCAAAATCTACATATTTTCACAATTTCTATCTATAGGCCTTCCTTATTTGGTGTAGGCCGACTGACTAGGCAAGCTAAAGTTTTTTTGTGTGTGTGTGTGTGTGTGTGTGTGTGTGTGTGTGTGTGTGTGTGTGTGGGGGGGGGGGGGGGTTGGTGGGGGTCGTGACACCTCCCTGAAATTACTTTTTGCAGGTTGGGATGTCTGAGTTAAAAGTTTTCACCCTTTATTTACGTTATTTTCGGTAGTTTTGTGTTATTCTTGGTCCTTTTTTCTGGCTGATAACTAACGGTAACGGTAGTTTCTATTCGACTGGGCTGATGAGCTTGCCTTGACTAGCCGTCCCTCTTCCATCTGACACTACACATCCTCTGTCTGGACTCGTCTGGACGGAAAGATTGCTCAGGGCAATGGGCCTACTCTGCGAGAGATCTGCAGCGGCTGTCCTGCGAGCTGCCATAACATTAACGTATATTATACCATGGTCTAGGTTGAAAAGGGTGTTGTTTAAAAAGTGATATACTACACCTATAAAAAGACGTTCCGTTCAAATTGCCTGATGACAGTTCTAAATCACTGTGCTGGCTCAAACGCCTCTGACGCTGGGTGCCTGCAGTCTGGATTGAGTGCTGACGTGGGGAGCTCTGATGGCGACGTCGGGAGCAATGAAGCAACAAATGGTCCTTGCTAAAGCCACCGAGCTGCTGATCAGCAGGAAGATTGCCCATCTTCAGACTGTTGTTCTTCCGGTGCTCTGCTCTCCAGACTGCCAGTAAATTGTCTGAGTTGGTCAGTGAAAGAACTTTGTTGGTCTTGCATTGGCAGTTTCACACGGGTCATCATTGCCCTTGGACTTTTTCAGCCGGTTGGAAATTGGACTAATTTTAACATGATTATTATTATTTTATTTATTTATTTTCAATCTGTCTATGATGCATCCTAAACACCGGGCTTGGATATTTTTGCTTGCTTAATTGGTTTTAGTTAAAATACTTTTTCAACTGCATGAAACGAAGTTTGAGTGAACCATCAAATACTCCCCAGATTTTAGTGCCCATCAGTCCCAACATTTAGCAATATAATCAAACAGTCCAAAACTAAATTAAATCCCAAACCAAACCCAAAATGTTCTGCTTTTGATAGCCTACCGGTATGCCGCTCCAAACGAAACGCATGTCTAAATGCAGGTTAGAAAAAAAAAAGCATGCTTCGAATACCAGCCTGCCCCAAATAAAGGTGATGTGCTTTGCGCAGCCTAAATAAATAAAAGACCCCAGCCATCATTTGAGGATTTACGCTAAGCAAGCAGCCTGGATTATTTTATGATGGTTGTTAGTACACAAACTGGCTTCAGATATCCAACAGAGTGAATGCAAGATTGTGCAGTCTTAGATGGCTGTGGTTAGTGATGTGATGCTGTTAATGGGGAGTTTGACATAGCTAGCGTAAACCTATAGGTTATTATTTATCTAGCGTACCTATAAGGCTTTTTTTCCTTATTAAAAGTGAGGGGGACGACGGCCGTCTCTTCAGCACTGCGGGGGACATATCCCCCACGTCCCCCGCGCCACCGGCGCGCCTGCACTCACTATTATAATCCTTTTACATGTATGTATGAGAGGGTATAGTCGTGTATGAGAGAGTATAGTGTACAGTATGTGAGAGAGTAATAGTGTATGTGAAAGAGTTTAGTAGTGTATGTAAGAGAGTATAGTAGTGAGAGAGAATAGTAGTGTATGTGAGAGAGTAGTGTATGTGAGAGAGAATAGTAGTGTGTGAGAAAGTAGTGTATGTGAGAGTTTAATAGTGTATGTGAGAGAGTACACTTCTCATAAGGGTGTGTGAACGTACTGTATGCGTGCATGCATTTGAGTGTGTGTGTGTGTGATGTTCACATATGTAACAAAGTTTTGCAACTGTGTAAAATAATTTGTGCATGTGCAAGATATTTCATACCTGTAGAAATATTATGTACATGTGTGAAAAAATGTGTACCTGTATACATTTTTGTACGTGTGTGAATCTCCTGCGCAACGTTTCTTTCACAAAACTGAAATTACGAGCTTGCAAAACTGAAAACCGACCACCAAGATGCTATTAGACAGCTTTTTTGACATGGAGCTGCAGTATAAAGGCAAGAGAGGCACAGGTGGGTGAACTAGTACAGTTTTTACCCCGAACATGTATGAACAAAGGGTGTGCATATTAATTATTTCTAATATTAGAGCTGACAATAACTGAGTTATTTGGTTATTCAGTTTTTTCAAATGCTATTTTGAGGGTTCATCTGGTCTTCCAGTGTGCTTAGCAACGAGTCTAGTAATTCAATGCTTCATTAACATTAGACTCTGAATTCGGTCGTCTCCGCCTCCGACATTACATTTCTGGGGAGGTCATGTCAGCCTATGGTGTAGAGTAGTCTACAGTTACAGTGCAGAGTCAACGCAGAGGCATAGGATAAAATGCCCTGTGTGTAAGTGTAGGCGCTGCATGGATTCTTCACAGAAGCAGCAAATACGAAGCAAGCTCAAAAGAAGCTACCACACAAAAAACACGACTAAAATCTACTACCTATCTACTACTTCTACTACTATTTTCAAGTGACTTCACAAAGAAACAACTCCAAAGTCGCTTATAATAAGCGGACTTGGTAACACAAACTTGACAATACAGTTTACCTACCACGAACCAAAGATGACGACGAACGACCGAAAAGACAACGACGAACCAAAAAGATTGATGAAAGAATGTAAATTTAAAAAAGCTACATGTACAAAAGACCTCTGAATGTTGGGAAGGTTCATTCATTTGAATGAACTTTCTGCAGCACTCTGAAGAGCTGTATAATAAGCAATGTTAACTTTTGTATGCATCAACTAGTGGAGTGTAATTTATAAAGTGGATTTATAAAGTAGATCTTACATGTAACGTGTACTTGTATTATGATTGGATTCCTCTGTGGAGATATATGTACAGACACTTCGTTCATCGTCACAGACCGCCTCGGCCACCCTGGAAGAACCAATCAGAATTCTCAAGCAACCAAATCAAGTCAGTGTTGTGCTGAAAAATGTGTGAGGTTTTTGCTCTTACACAATGTCTTTCAAACCAGGGCAAGTGTGGGGGAGTGAGAGAGTCCAGACAGCCCAGCTCATGTCCAAGCAGGTCACCTTTAGTCTTAATGCTGCTAAATGAGGTGTGGAGCGCAAGGAGGACAGCAAAGCCTCCATTTCCACAGGAAATTCAGGACTGCTACAATAATACCAGGAAATAAAATGCAAATACATTTAGCAAACATTGTCCAAGAATAAAACATACAGGTTTGAAATATCTGCCAATAATCTCCTTACCTTTGGGTTAAACGTTTTAATGTGTGAAACCTCTGTAATATGCCAATCCAGTCAGTGCCTGAGGTCTCTGTGCACTCTGAGAAGAAGAGGCAGAGGATAGGGTCTGGCTCCATGGAGTTTTTTGGCGTATATGTCTCGATGCATGTATTTCCAACTATTTCATTCCGTGTATAAATGTCAGGGTATCCAGCAGTCATCCTAAAGGAAATAATGTGGTAATTTTTCTTATAATTAAGTATTTTTTCTCTCTTAAAATATATTAAATAGCAGCTAGGCTATATTATACAACTGAACAACAAAAGAATCAACTGAAATGCATGGCTGCATGAAATGCAGAGTAGAGACTTTTGTAAGGTGGTTCAAGTAACAGTTTGACCAGGATACAGTCATCAAGAGACTAAATCTAAACCTGGCCACATTGATTGGAATATGGAAACTGGTATACAGTATGGAAATACTTTCTTAGGAAATTATATATAAGGGAAAATATATATATAATTGCCGGAATTTATATATAAGGAAAAATATATATAATTGCTGGAATTCTCTGTTAAATATTTGATGACCAACTAGACCTGATATGGATATGTTGGTAATTCACATGTAAAGCTGAGCCATGAAAAGAGCCTTGCTCACATGTACATGTATTTGCAGCACCCGTGTTTCGAAATGGAAAGAGATGAGCAGCAACTGTCCTCATCACAGGACATGAGTTGGGCCTCACTATGAAAAACATCAGACATTTTGAAATAAAATGAGCTGTGACGGGTAACACTAGCATATATTTCTTAAAGATTAGCACAAAGACAGAGATGTCACTCACTTGATATTTTTGTTGTGGACACATTTTAATAAGGCAGCAACAACACTGGAGGTGATGGTCTTCGCTGATAGAGAAATATGTTCCAGTGAATGTTGGTTAGTCATAAGAGTGAGAATCTGTAGCAAACTCTTTTCACTGAGATTGCTTGTAATTATTCTGGAAAACACAAACACACACACAAATTGGCATAATGCATTATACACTGACAGCACAGTAGGGTATCCCCAGAGAGCATTCATTGCTCCCATTGAAGTCTGGAAAAATCTGTATATAAAATCTGTTTTAGAACTTGCCTTAGGCTGACCAGCTATGATGTGACTCATAATCACACAACAGTTCTGTTCAGCAACAAAACTAAAAAAAAAATATAAGTAGGCTACAAGCCTGTGTGCATATTTTAATTTCCGAGGGAGGGAACTACTCATCCCATCAGCCATTGCGAATTATACATTCTAATATAAATGATAGTTTAACATGCTTACTTTTGAATGCAAGACAACACAATGACTAACTTCCTACCATTTCCATTGAGTAAATTCAACTTTGAAGATGAGAAAAACAGTTTTCATCGGATGGCCACACATCGCTTCTCCGGCACCATGTTGTCCAGGAAGGAGCAAGGCACATTAGTGATTGCGGGAGTTAAGGTGTAACCTGCGTTGTGTTGAACCTGCACGATTCAGCCCTGCACACGCCCAGACTCAAACCCGCAAACAGCAGCACCCCGGATAGGGAGGCGAGCATGCTGACAGTTGAGCCAGGCTACTGGCTTGCATGCCAGCAGTACTCTTGAGGCGTCGGGGAGTGAGGTTTACCAACGTTCAACAAGCACAGCTAAGCTAGCTGGCATCCGTTACAAAGGCATAAGCTTTTCCATGGCAATGGTGATTCTACCAATCAAAGGCTCTGTTTTTACTAGACTTGTAGTCAAGACCGCCTAAACCGAGACCAAGAGGGTATCAAGACCGAGACCAAGACGAGACCAAGACCAAGACAGACTGAGTCAAGACCAAGACCAAGACAAAGTCGAGACGAGACCGAGACGAGACCAAGACCGAGACCAAAAAAAACAAAACAAAAAACAGCTAGTGTTACACCATAACTTGCATCAATTGAATAAGAGCAGCATACTGGGGTAAGAGAGTCAGTCCCAGTTTAAATTCAATTTAAGAAGGTATTATTTCAACTTCAACTATCTCCGCTCCAGGTGTCTGGTGAACGTTGATGTGGTCCCGACTGTTTCGGTGAGAGAGACTTTGTAAAACTTGCATTTTGCAGAATGCTTCTTTCTTGCCCCTGGACTGCAAATTTCTTTATGTTCCGTGAATGCAAATTTAATGATGGCGGAATTCGCTGACATTATTATTACTAGGTCTGACTGAGACTGACAGCTACGACGTAAACCTAACGTTTCGCGTTGGCTACACTTGTGTCTTTTGATTGGATGAGCGCCAGTTTCTTAATCACAGCAAAATACATGTATGTCATTGATTGGTTGCATTTGAAAGGTTGCATTTGAAGGGCGTGAAAGGCGAAATAATTTAATGTTGCATTATCGAATGTTATGTTTTGTATCATGGACATTATTTGTTGCAAATCTCCCGACCACTACGCGACCTGAGACCGCAAGACCAAGACAATGAGACCAAGACAAGACCGAGGGATCCGAGACCAAGACAAGACCAAGACCAAAGACGGTCGAGACTGTGACAAGACCGAGACCACGTAAAAGTGGTCTCGAGACCAAGATCGGTCTCGAGACATCCAACTCTAGTTTTTACACATTAGGATTTTGGGTACTGTAGTGCTTTAATGTGAAATTGTAATCAAAACACATTTTTCTCACAACAAGATAGATGTCCAATTAACTTTTGGCGTGTATATGAGCATATACAATCGCTTAGTCATGTCATAGCTGGACGGTTACGATTTTATGACTTATACTCCAGTTGCCAATGGAGAAATTTGTAAAGTCAGCAATTAGCATAGGCCTACCTAAACCAGTGGAAAGGTCTCATATTGACAGAAGTTTTTGTAACAGCAGCACCCCCGTTAATACATGCAGTGAACTAGAAAGTCTCTGCTGAGCACCCTGCTAAGGGCCTAACTCAGGCAGGGACCTCTCCTGGACCACAGGAAAATACAGGAACTCTAACTATAGGCTATTTGTAAGGAGAAATTAAAATATGCTCATGTCTGATATCATTTTAAAGTCTCCATTCGAGAAATACAGTATTGTCAGTTCGTGTAGAACAGTAAAATTAATGCATATGATGTTTCTGTAACCTGGGATATTTGAGGCCTTCTCTGATGAGATGTGCCCACACACCCTGCTCTCACAGAGATGTCTGGTCATTTCAGATGAATGCTGTGCCGTCTACATGATAATATTAAGTTGATTTAGATTTAAGGGGAATAACACAGATTCTTCTCACACTTTTTTCTCTTCTTTACCTTTGTCTTCTCTTCTATTCTGCTTCTTGCAGTGGCGGTTCTAGGATTTTTCTGAGACAGGGGCCATAAAGGGGCCACATCATACACTGAGGGGCCAAGAACCGGTCAACATCCATACACAGAAAATCCCTTGTTCAGTAGGCAGAGGCACGTTGTCTACGTGATATGCAGGACTATACGCAGTATACCCAAAGTCCTTTTAGGCAAGTCCCTCCACTCGACGGCCATATTGCAACGCTTTTTGGGCACTCATCGGGCATCCTATTCGGCAGAAATGTGCGTGCGCAAGGCTTCACGACACCAATCTTGCTCCAGCGGCGAGTTCACAACACATGATTGGCACGATGTCTTCACAACACACCATTTGATTGGCTCAATGTATTCACATCACACCACATGATTGGCTCAATGTATTCACATGTTGACGTTTTGCCGAGGAAGGGGTGGGATATGTGTAGACAACGGCGTTACAAACTAGCCCCATGCATTTCTATGGAGGATTTTTTGAGTGCTGTGTCTTCTCATTAGAAAATCTCTGGTATACCCACTTAAAAAGCATCACCATCTCAGTATACCCACTTAAAACAGACACGGATAGGTATTAATATTTGGGGTTGATCACAGTATACCCACTACAGCTAACAAGACTACACCACAGCAGTAAGGTGCATACATTTCACCAGTCTTACCTTGTTCAAATACTTGAATGCTAAAAAAACAAAAAGCCAATACAATTCTTAACAATTTTCCCATTTATTTATAATGTGCATTGAAAACACAATATAAAGCTAAAATATAATAGACACTTCAGTGGAAATACATTGATATTTTAAACAGAAATCATACATCATCATGCACACATTTTTCGTTCAATTAAACAAGTTTTACTTTAACTGTTTCCCCTTTTGTTGATAAGAGAAACCACTTTCAGTGCCAGTTTGCGTACATTAAAACAAACACACACACACACACACACACACACACACAGCATGTGAGCAACAACTACATCATATTTACACAATTTTTTCATCGGCTATTTTTACAATGGTCTTCTTATTTAGAATGGTCTTTGAAGCCACCGTCTTGCTTCCAGTTAGAAAAGCCTGATTCTGATTTGAAGACTGACTGATGGGTCATTTGAAAGCGAAAATTACGGAAGGGGTAGCAAAACACTAAAGATGGAATATTCCTACCATTTGAAGTCTTTGTATCAGAAGTCATTGAGTGGCCTCTTCCTATTTCCGTGCTGCATCTTGCGGAATACCAGTTTAAGAGAGGTTGCACAGAACCATCTGCTCTAGAATGGGAAATGTCTGGAGAGAAGAAAATGAAACATGTTTGAGTAACTTAATTTCATTTAGTACTTTCATAACCCACTGTCAACCTGCGTTTCTAAAATGAATGACAAAATATGCTCACTGTAGTGGCAATAGGAAATAGCATCATACCATTAGGAGCAGATATGCTTGGTGACTGGTGGTTCTGAAGACTGTGGGTTGAAGTCACCAGCTCCTGCGCCATCCCAGTCTGTAGGTGAAACACAAATGCGTGTTTAACAAAATCCATGCTTGTATTCAGCATGTCGTCTGGCAACTGTAAAACCAGTTATTATTTTTTAAAATCATATAAAGCTTGAGTGAATAGAGTAGAAAATGTAACCAATTTATCTCAATGAAACACTCCTTGTCCTAACACTTTGAGACAGAATTCATGCGAAGCCCATGAATCAAATAAACTCAGAATAGTGGTTAATAACTTTGCAATAATAGCTCACATTAACTACAAAAACGTAGCGTTAGCTATTAGGCATGTATTCTCATGTTCATGTTAGCAGCTGCCAAACTTTTTCCTCAAGCAAAAAAAATCGAACGTTATTTACATTTGGTAAGGCGCACTAGCGCATGTAATATTATTAATTTCGGACCCCAAACAAACAGGATGTCCATTTCTCTGCATTTCATATAACACCATTTCAAACACTTCATACATTACCTTTCCATGCATAAAATCTATCAGCATGCTAACAAACAATCAAACATCAACTCAAGTAACCTAACGTTAATGTTAACAGTTCACCGCAAGCTTGCTGCTGCTTCGTAATTTAATTGACAAACTTAACATATTGTGACAGCAACAAATAAACGTCCCTTTCACATAATGATGATAACCAACATAGAGAGTTGTTTCTGACTCACCAAGAAACTTCTGTGGAGGATGAAACGCTGCCATCGGTTCTTCACGTTAGAATTCTAGCTGATACTTTCGTTAGCCAAATGTATCGATTCTTCACATTAGCTAATACTTCCGTGAGCCAAATGTATCGTTTCTTCACATTAGCAGAGACATTTCTGGTTAGTAGGGATGTGACGCTCGAAGCTGACGTTTCGAAACAGTGTCGAGCTTCCGAAACGCAAGTGTTTCGAACAGTGTTTCGAAGTGTGGTTCAAAACGCCCATGTCACGTGACCATGGCTTAGTGAGGCTTCGTGGTGTTTCAATTTGGTTTGGACAGGTGGCACACTTGCCGCGCGAGCCAATTACCCGAGTAAACACCTGTTTGATCTAAATTACAAAGTCCCAGAATGCTTAAAAGTCATTCAAACACATCCTATCTTTGTGGTTTTTTTGTGAGGAGATTTTAAGAGATATAGCGACATAGAGATATAGCGATTTATAGTGCATTCTTGTGATTGATAGGTTAGTGATATAGATTAATTGACAGGCTAGAGACAGACAGTAAGCGATAGTTTAGATAGATATAGTCTAGTGACGTTAATATTTAGATAGTAGCAGAAGTAAAAAAAAAATATGACTGATGCCTTTATTTCAAGAACAGCTGACCCTTTGAAATACTGGCAGGAGAGGAGAGTGGTTTATCCAAATCTAACTGTGATGGCAAAAAAATATTTGTGCATGCCAGCAACAAGTGTGCCTTGTGAAAGAATTTTTTCCAAGGCTGGGGAGGTTTATTCAAAAACAAGAAACAGATTAAATGCCAAGACTGCAGAACAACTGTTATTCCTAAATAAAAATGTATGTTGACATACTGTACAAAAAATGTGTTGTTTATTTTTCCCACGTTGTACCTGATTAGTCTAACCTGCTTCACATGTATCCTTTATTTCCCTACAACATGTTCCCAAAAAAAACCCTGGGCCATAAGCATAGCCTACATTTTAAAACCATTGTAGCATTTTCCTCTCCAGCATATTCCAAAGGATAATGTACTATGAAACTGAACAAAACATCTAACTGGCAGATATAAAAATGTTGTAGTTACTGAACGCATATACTAGTCTGAAATTTCTAAGCACCAGCAGGGAGTCGAACACCGGCCGCTCTGGCCGAATGCAAGTGTGTTAACCACTGAACCACGTGGCTGTGGACGAAATCTTGCGTTCCATGTTGGCTATTTATATTCTTCGTCTGAAGCAGTTGTGCTTCACGGTCAAAATGTGATGTTAGCAAAACTGGCCACTAGATGTCACCATGGAGTTACGTGTGTCGGATTGTTTCGAAACCTCGACACATTCTGGCACAATTGCTTCGAACGTTTCGTTGTTTCACAAAGCCTCGTTCTGCCCATCCCTACTGGTTAGCCAAATGTATTCTTTCTTTTACAGTTCACTGTGTGCTTTAGCTTTCAAGCTTCATCAGGTGCATTACAAGTTTGACACTTATTGATGATGACTGACGGTACATGATGATGATTGTGGCCCCGCCCCTAGAACCGCCCCTGACTTCTTGTATTTGACTGGTTAGGCTCTGCTCTGCCTATTCACTCTTCTGGAGGAGGCCTTGCTCTCTCTGGCCTCTCTTTTTCTCCTTTCTTTGTGGTTTGTTATTTTCTTTATCTGATGAATTGTTTTACCTAGTGTATGTTTGTTATTTGGCTTACATTGTTCTTTTTATACTTGGAGTATAGTATATGGACTTATCTTGGAGTAAAAATGGAGTTTTACTTTACATTTAATTTACCGTATTTTCCGGACTATAAGTCACACTTTTTTTCATAATTTGGCTGGTGCGACTTATAGTCAGGTGCGATTTATATATGAAAATATATAATGTTTTCTAATGTTAGTCAGTATGAATAGACATGAACCCTACATGAAACATTACAGTCTACAGCCACAAGAGGCTGAGATCGGGAGCTTGGTGAACTTGCTACAGGTCAGACATTTTTTCGTACTTAAGCCCAAAAGTTAGAAGGGGGTTCGGGGGTGTCTCCACTGGGAAAATTTATTAAATATTGTTATGTAAATTCACAAGTTCTGCGCACACAGACAGAGATAAGGGCTTGCACTATGCCTAAAACACACGTGCCTGGCCCCAGCTGTGGCGCAACTGGCTGGGGCACCTGCACCGTACGCCGGCGACCCGGGTTCAATTCCCGCCCCGTGGTCCTTTCCGGATCCCACCCCTGCTCTCTCTCCCATTCGCTTCCTGTCGCTCTCTACTGTCACTATCATTAAAAGGCATAAAAGGCCAAAAAAATATACTAAAAAAAAAAAAAAAAAAAAAAACACACGTGCCTAAATCCTCAAATTTATGGCCGGGATTCTATTGAAGGCCGGCCCCCAAATAGCCTAGCCTGGAAAATCCAGACCCTGATAATCTAGAAAGATTAATATAAAGAACAATATAATGGCCCAGCTCGAGGGGCGGCAACAAGCATGCATTTAAAAATCTCACTGCACGCAATTGGATAACACTAGACCATGTTTACTCTGAATTATTTCGGACTTCGACGCAATCGGATAACACTACGACCAATATGTACTGTCCTCCAACGTTGCAGCGCTGTCTTCATCAGTTTAGTTGGTTTCCCGGAATGTTGGGGTAAAAGTAACATGCATCATTGCTCTTTGCCAGAGTGTCTCGCAGAGACAATTCCATTGTGCTCTCGCGAAAACTCTGGATTTCCAGGGTACAAATAGCCTACAAGACGGGGTAATAATTGCCTACATTGTTTCGATTTAACTCAATGAAATAAAAGGGCTCTTCTTAATATTTTTATTGTTGTTTGGTTTAATACAGTTGCCAATGAGTCATTGTCCTACACTGGGTCTCCAACACATGCTCTCAAGCTACCAGTCACTTACCAGAGGCTGAAGCAGTAGCCTACATTTAAACACAATTGTTGCCGCGAGACATTCCAGCCTACGAATTTAATAAAAAAGTAAATCATGCATAATTAAAAAAAATAACTAAAAAATAGTTGCCTACGCAATAAGGTTTCCATTACAGCACAGCACACGTTCAATGAATGAAAGCGGATGCCTTGTCTCGCAATAAACCGCGGGTGGAAATCCCGACACTCTTTCAACTACATGCAACTTAACAGTGAGTGAACCATCAAATACCCCCCAGATTTCAGTGCCCATCAGTCCTACCATTTAGCAATATAATCAAACAGTCCAAACGTAAATTAATTCTCAAACCAAACCTCTTCTGATTTTGATAGCCTACCGGTATGACGCTCCAAACAAAATGCATGTCTTAAATACAACGCAATAAAGGCCCCAAACAAATACAGGCCGGCCCCAAATAAAGGCCTGGGCTTTGTGTGATAGGGTGAGCTCAAATGGCGACACGATTGGGGGTGTGACACCAATTGATCCATCAGGTGTTCACCATTGACGAACATGCATGCCATTTATAAGCAGCGGTGTTGTGGGTTTGGAGTTAGACGGCAGCTCACGTTTGTGGCAGACGCGTTGTTTGGCCATATTTTGGGAAAAGAGTTCGTAAAGAACGGCAAGAGTGGAAACTTGGCTTGGTGATCGTTTCACTGTGTTTCCTCCTTATTTCCTCGTTTCCTCCTGTAGTAAAGGGTGTCTCAGTGGAGGATCGTAGTACTTCATAGTACTTCCGGGTTGTGGGCTCAACGCATCGCCACAGCAGGTAGTCTGTCGGTTGCTGCTTTGCTGCTCTGCTGCTTGGCTGTCTATCCGCCGCTCTGCTCGGTGCCGGTCGGAACTTCAGGCTGTATGGTCTTTCTTGCTGCGTGCTGGAGGGCTGGGATAATTGGTCTCGGCCGCACATCTCCACCGTACCTGCTGCTATTGCTCGCTGCTCATACTACTATCACTGCTTTCCTACTGCTGGGCGATCGGTGTGCTTGCTGTTTGCAGTGTGTCTGTTGACTGGGGGAGTTTGCGTGTGTGCGTGGTTAAAAGTTAATTGAAGATAGAGTGCGTGGGTTTGTGTTTGACTGTGTAGCGTGTGTGTGTGTAGCATAATCTACGTGTCCGTCTGTTTGTCTGTTGGTTTGTCTTGTATTGTCATTTATCGTTTCTGTAAGTTGGGGTTATTGTGGGTTTTGTTTCCCTGTTTCTTTCTTTTTATTAATTTGGGGAATATGTAATCAGTATTGGCTTGGGCAAATTCCATCTGGGGCAGTAGTACAGAATTACATGTGGGCCTTTTGTTTTCTGTTGAAGTTGTTTCCTTTGGTTGTGCCCCTTATTTGGTGAATTGGTTTTGTATTTAATTTGTATTTAATTTGTGGTGTGTATGCCGGGTCATGGCCCTTGTATGGTTTGCCGTGCTGTGAAGAACCAACTTTTGAGTGTCCATATTGCACTGCTGCACTTTCGCCTCCGGGCCCATTCGCTGTTGTACTGATTACGTGAGTTCTTTTAACTAAATGTTTGTTTTACCTGGTCATGAGCATTTAATAAAATTAATGTATTTCGAGGAACTTTGCATCTCTTGCCCTCATTCATTCATTTGAGTGACCTGTGGTGGGAGACTAGGTAGAGTGCTCGGGGGAGCTAAGTAGTATCCAGACTCTGGTATTAGGGACTTGGTCCTGCCACATTTGTGCAGCCTAAGTAAATAAAAGACCCTGGCCATAATTTGAGGATTTACGATAGTCTGTCTCCTAAACATTCCTCACCCGTTATCCAGACATACATGAAAACAAAACTCAGACATAGGTTAATTTGAGAATGATGACCGTCTTCAGCATTGTCCTAACTGTTAAAACGAGGCAGATATGACGAGGCATTGCAACAATGTTACCAGAGATACACTGTAAGGTTGGCTGCAGAATGTTACTGTTGGGCCCTTGGTTGCTTTCCATATCGCCCAGTTCGCTGCAGCTTGCTGCCATTCACTCCTTCGTCTTCATTAAGATTCCTGGTAGAATTCTCAATCTTTTTGGCCTCTATGTGTCCAGTTATATAGTCTGTCTGTTCTTGGCCTTGGATTTTGTGAAATATATTTCTAAATAAATGTGACTTATAGTCCGGTACGACTTCTATGTTTTTTTTCCTCTTCATGCGGCATTGTTTGACTGATGCGACTTATACTCCAGAGTAGAGGTCTGCGCGGGACTGATTTTTCAGTCATGCGCCCGCCCGCTCCCGCAATATTTTCTCCCGCTTCCGCATTAATGTGTCGTTTTTAGTCCCACTTCTGCCCTCATCTGTAACATGATGTCCTGCTCCCACCCGCTAAAGCCCGCATGCAGGAGGGATAGCCTATTCAGCTTTTCTTTCTGTCTCACGAAAGGAGCACACACACCTGAGAAAGACTCCAGATGTCTGGTTCTTGGTTCTGAATGTACAGTAGGCTAACAACTAAAATAGGCCTAGTCTGGTGCCCTCTTCCTCTGTCATGCTTTCGATTTCGAGTTTTGACAATGAGCAGCAGGAACAAATATAGGTTATAGGCCTGCTATTTGTCAGTTATCCTTAAACCCCGTTTTTTTTAATGCTGCTTAACAGAACATCCAGCTGAACTATAGTTATGAATAGGGCCTACTACTTTAACTCATTGAATGCCAAGCTGTTTTCGGAAGCTTTGTCCTAGAGTGCCAGCAATCTAGACCATTGTTGATGATTTTTGTACAGCCATAGCATATTCTGTGTTATAGCTATGAACACATACAATGGCTCGTTTAAAATGTGAGACTTTAAGCTCTCAGTGTATTCCTCAGTGTATTCCTCTGTTCCTGAGAAATCCCAAGCTAAACAGTGGCTAGTTTTTATCAAAATCGCTGTTTTTTTCTATAAATGGAGATATAACGTCTTTCATGAAATATGAAGTGTTGCCTGTAAACTTTCCGGGAAGTGATCAGCGAGACCTGGCGAGACTGCCACCTAGTGATAGACCCACGAAAATGGCCTGGTTTTGAGCTGACGTGCATGAGTAACTGATTCGACCCAAAGCGGCAACCGAGTTATGATAAAATGTCCAGATTGTGCGTTTTCATGAGTTTTCGATCGTCATATATTTTATTTCCATTCATCACAGAGTTCCCAAAATCACATATAAGGTGTGTTAGAGTGTCTAGTTTCGTAATTAAAACGCACCTGCGAACGCACCTCTCTCATCCCGCCCACTCCCACAAAGAGAAATTTTGAAGAAAACTTCAAAAGTTGTCCCGCGCCGTACTCTTTTGCGTCTGGTCTTCCGGGGGAGTGCAGACCTCTACTCCAGAGCGACTTATAAAATAAAATATGCAGAAAAAAAAGATGTTCAAACATTCATAAGTCTGATGGATGCAGGCACAAAGCTTGACATGGCTTTCCCTACCTCTGCCCTGAAGGAAAGAGACAGTATTGGCTTTGTAGTGAGTGAGTGTTGTCCAAGGCTATTTAAGTTCCGTTTAATGTAGTCCTTCTGTTGTAAATACTAAGTGATTCCTGCTCCAATCCAATTATTTTACGGTGTGACTATTTGCACCCTGTATGATGCGTGACAACAAATGTGTTGTGCACGCACAAAAAACATGGCGGACATTCGTTTTTCCGTCAGAAGAAAAGGAAGAATTTTGAAAGGTTTCCGCACTAATATCTGTTCTGATGCATTTTCTGGTGGGAAAGTTGTGTTTTATTTTCATAATCTTTTTTCTGTGAATACATACAACGGTCAGTTTGTTAGTTAACAGCAATCTTGTGATTATGACTAGATAGTTAAGTGGTTAGTGTAAGGGTTCAATACGTGAGAGTCCGGGGTTTGATTCCTGTGTAAAGCATTTTACCAAAGATACTGTGTGAAAAATGAAGATGTGTGGTAGTGACATTTTTCACCAAAACGCCAGCGACACATCCTTTCTACACTCACACACACCTCCCGACACGCACAGACACTCCCATTGACACGCCAGCACACTCCCGCACACACACATAGACCCAGACACCTGTTAGCATCTCCTACACACCTTATTCAAACTTTTTCCTTTTAGCGCGGCTATCACGAAAATGCACACGTCACAAACGCACACATTTCTCAGTTAAAACATGTACTTCCACCGAGCAACGCAGGTACCAGTTGTCTCGTCCCATATTCCACTCGCAACACAATAGTTCACTGCACTACAAACAAACATTTCTCACTCACCGCTGCCAATGGGTGTTCCATCAGAATGGTCCGTGGGGAAACCGGAGCCCTTGCGGAACCAATGTTCTTAACCACTGTCCGGTTCAGTGGCGCAAACTTTGGTTGTCATGGTGACGTAATATGTGAGTAATTGTTTTGTAGCTTTATTTCATGCATACAGTATACTGAGTAAATATGGGATGTATGTTTTCTACTTTTTAAAAAGCTATTTTCTGGGGATATTGTGATAATTTGTATGTACCTCCAAATGTGTGTTTTTAAAGGTTTTTGTAATGCCATTTTCGGATTGGTTTATTGTCTGTCCAATCACTGCTCTCGGGTAGATTGTGAGCCCTTCAAAAGGGCAGGGGTTTTCATTTGGGGGGAGAGAGAGCAAGGGGAAAGCACGCTTGCTGTGAAGCTGTGCAGTGAAGTAAGTGCAAGAAAAAGTGTGATCGTGATCGTTCTCTAAACAGCCTTTTGTTGTAGTTATATTTGTGTTGCCTGATTGAGGCCGGTTTTGTTTTCCGTTTATTCTCAGTTTTTGTTTTCTCTTTTGTTAATCAATGCTACTGTACTGTAAATAAAACTCGCACCCGCTTCACTTTAGTCTTGAGTTGCCTAGTCGTTTTTCTTGCGGTCATCCTGATATGAGAGAGGGGTGGGCAAGCCTCAATCTCACATACTGTAAGTTGAAGAAGTGTAACCTAAGTGCTTGCATGTGTACCAACTAGGGATGGGCAGAACGAGGCTTTGTGAAACAACGAAACGTTCGAAGCAATTGCGCCAGAATGTGTCGAGGTTTCGAAACAATCCGACACACGTAACTCCATGGTGACATCTAGTGGCCAGTTTTGCTAACATCACATTTTGACCGTGAAGCACAACTGCTTCAGACGAAGAATATAAATAGCCAACATGGAACGCAAGATTTCGTCCACAGCCACGTGGTTCAGTGGTTAACACACTTGCATGCGGCCGGTGTTCGACTCCCTGCTGGTGCTTAGAAATTTCAGACTAGTATATGCGTTCAGTAACTACAACATTTTTTTATATCTGCCAGTTAGATGTTTTGTTCAGTTTCATAGTACATTATCCTTTGGAATATGCTGGAGAGGAAAATGCTACAATGGTTTTAAAATGTAGGCTATGCTTATGGCCCAGGGTTTTTTTTGGGAACATGTTGTAGGGAAATAAAGGATACATGTGAAGCAGGTTAGACTAATCAGGTACAACATGGGAAAAATACACATTTTTTGTACAGTATGTCAACATACATTTTTATTTAGGAATAACAGTTGTTCTGCAGTCTTGGCATTTAACCTGTTTCTTGTTTTTGAATAAACCTCCCCAGCCTTGGAAAAAATTCTTTCACAAGGCACACTTGTTGCTGGCATGCACAAATATTTTTTTGCCATCACAGTTAGGTTTGGATAAACCACTCTCCTCTCCTGCCAGTATTTCAAAGGGTCAGCTGTTCTTGAAATAAAGGCATCAGTCATATATTTTTTTTACTTCTGCTACTATCTAAATATTAACGTCACTAGACTATATCTATCTAAACTATCGCTTACTGTCTGTCTCTAGCCTGTCAATTAATCTATATCACTAACCTATCAATCACAAGAATGCACTATAAATCGCTATATCTCTATGTCGCTATATCTCTTAAAATCCTCACAAAAAAACCACAAAGATAGGATGTGTTTGAATGACTTTTAAGCATTCTGGGACTTTGTAATTTAGATCAAACAGATGTTTACTCGGGTAATTGGCTCGCGCGGCAAGTGTGCCACCTGTCCAAACCAAATTGAAACACCACGAAGCCTCACTAAGCCATGGTCACGTGACATGGGCGTTTTGAACCACACTTCGAAACACTGTTCGAAACCATAGACATAATATACATAGACGCCGCATTGGCTGCTGGAAACAAGAAATGCGGCCGCCATCTTGGACCTGTCATACTCCTCATTGCGTTGCAGCAGAAAACACAAGATGACAGCACTGTGCAGCATGTTCCTGCTCAAATCGGCGGACCATACTCGGGGGGATTTACTTTTCACAAGTAAGATTTAACATTACCGTACTATTGGTTGTATTTTGTATTTTCGAACAATGTGGCCTGTATCATAGCTACATGTATGACCTTTGCAGCAAAAAAAACCGCGTGAAAATCTGTTCGGTATTCAGTGAGATATGATTAATTAAGTGCGCTGACAGCTCATTGCACCGGCCAAACAGATTACACTGAGTGGAGTGGATGACCGGTCCAAGATGGCGGCTCCAAATCTCGTCAGCGCTAGTAGGGAGCAGCGGTCGATGCGGCGTCTATGTATATTATGTCTATGTTCGAAACACTTGCGTTTCGGAAGCTCGACACTGTTTCGAAACGTCAGCTTCGAGCGTCACATCCCTAGTACCAACATCTCTGCAGAGAAGGCGCATAATTTGAAGAAGAAAGCCGTTCTCAAACGGATGTTTTGATTGCAACAATTAGCTAGTTCACGCACCAGGGTGTAAATAGCACATTATATACAGTACACCAGGGTCTGAATAGCATCCACTTCTAATTATTTAGTGGTGCAAATAGCATACATTATTTGTACCAGGGTGAAAATAGTCTTTGCCCATCAGTACTTACACCAGAGTGTAAATAGCACACATTGCTATATCAGGGTACGAAATCTACGAATAGCATCCACTTCTAATTATACACTGGAATGAAAATGCCTTTGCTATTGAAAAGTCAAAAACTAGTATACATTGCATGCTACATACATTACATTAAATTACATAGATTGTGTATATGTATATGCAAGCTAAAATATGCAGGATATTGATTAGATGATATATATTGTATTCTCTGGTGTGTGGAGTACTCTCACTGGGTCTGGTGTGGTGATGATGTTACCACCTATTCCACTTGCGGGTGTCAGATTGACTGTGAACGTGAACCTGATGAAGCAAATTGTGAAACGAGTTGTTCACGCCAAATAAAGTCAGCAAAATACACCCTCCAGTGTGCGATGTATACTTTTTGACTTTTCAATAGTTATACTGCACACCATCAGCACCTGGAGGAAGAAGGGCTGTGCACAGGGATTTTGAACCTTGATGGATTCCTGTCATTCCTGTCAGGAATGAGAGGACCCAGAGGATCAGGTGTGGCTTGACATCCATCTGGAGTAGTTTCCGACCCATCAGGTGGGGTTGCACAGTGTTAAAGGCACTTGAGAAGTCCACAAACACCATTCTGACATATAACTGGGTATAGGCTCCATGCAGCAGAGTTAGTATGGCATCATCCTCAACCCTGTGCTGTTTATATGCAAACTGTAGAGGGTCAATACTGCATACTGACCACCCTCTGAAGCTGGGAAAGTAAGCCTCTCAAAGCCTTTCATAACCAGGGATGTTAAAGCCACAGGTCGATAGTCATTGTCACAGTTGGGGTTGCTCTTTTTTGAAAAGGTCACAAAAGATACCGGTCAGTTGACTGCTGCCGACAGACTGAAGCTCACCAATCAGAATTTCTGTGCCCCTCACACACTACACACACCCACCAACCAGAAGTGGCATAGTCAAGGAGGATTGGATTAATATAAAAGTCAGAAATGTGACAAAATTAACTGTACGATCATAGGCGGAGTTTGACATTTGAGCCAGGGGGGGGCAGACAAAAAAAATAAAATAATTGTAGCAGCTGAGACCTGGCCTACCACTTGGGGAACACATATGGAGAAAACAAACATGCTAAATAAAGATATAATTACATTGTAACGATTTAACAATTCGTCCTTATGAAATCCAATCCAGCACGGCTGTCTTGAAACGCAATAGACATTCGGGGCTTAGCCCATAGTCTGGTTGCTGCTCACTTTTGATAAATTAATCCACCGCCTCTAGACTCATTTGCGCCACATTGATTGAATATTTTGTACAATCATATTTTGTCAATTAAAGAATGTAATGACCTGTTGCCATCTTGACATTTCTGTTTGCTATTAAAAACGAACTAGGCCTATATAGCCTAGTGTAACGGATGCCAGCTAGCTCAAGAGTGCTGCTGGCATGCGAGCCACCCAGCAGAGTGGAGTTTTAAATAACAAGATGCATCGGTTCATGTATGCTTAGCTTAAGGAGAACGAGCCATTGAAAACTCAAATTCGATTTTACAAATGCAAAGTAAGTAAACTCCAAACTGTAGGCTATTGAGTGCAGGGCAGACCTAAATGATAGCGAGAACTCCAAGAATCAAAGGAAGTGTTCACCTACTGTACAGTCGGATGCCTCTCCAAACGCAGAAACAAAGCGCAATCACGCCATTACGTTAAGACATGTTAAAGGTGCCATGTGTAAGAATTGATGTAAAAATATCCAAAAAATGAGCTACACGCATCAAAAGAATGAGAAGAAATAAGAGTGATGATGTCATTAAAAAAATGACAAGGTATAGTGCTGCAGAGATATCAACCTGAATTAGCATGCTAAATTACTAGCCACAGCCCGACAGGTGTCACAATACCAGTTTTGGCCATGGGACGCGGTATGATTCCGATAATTGTGCAGCCCTACCTCCTACATGAACTGTAAAAAAATGGTTACATACTTTGAGGCAAGGCAGTGAGATGCGGACATTTTGTCCTAGCCATGACACATTAAATGAATGCCTGGTGAGGTAGGATTTTTTTTACCAGAAGTGCGCTTTGTCTGTAATGCCCATGTTTTTTATTGTTATTTACCTGTCATAAAAACATTTTGTTGTTATTTACCTGTCATAAAAAAAATGTGTGTGTGTGTGTGTGTGTGTGTGGGGGGGGGGGGGGGGGGGGGGGGGGAATCTACGATTCTATATCTAATCAGAAATCCATCAGAATCAGGCTTTTGCCTGCTTTGTTTGATTTTTTCTGCTCACCCAGCAGGTTTCGTGTTGTGTGTGGAAAATGCTGAAGTGGACATGCATTAGACATGATGTCCACATTTTTTCAGTGAGATACATATTTTGTCTTTACAAAATCTCTGGCTCTCCAGGGACGGAGGCAGAGCAGAGCTCTATTAAGAAGTAGACCGGGCCTTGTTGAATAATCAGTGATTATAGGCAAATGTCACCATTTTGTACTAAATGTGAATGTTGTTGTATCATCATCCACACTGAAGTAAACAAATGTATTGAAGGCTATCACTGATAGCACTAATGTAGTTAAATTTGCATCTCTTGAAGTGTGGGTTTCAACTTGCTGTGCTCACGCCTGTATGTGTGGTACTGAGTTATTTGTTACTGCTCTGAGTTCACATATGAAACGTGTGCTGTGCTTGTTTATGTACAATAGCCTTACTCCTTACTTTACTCTTATTCGTTGGACAGCCAGGGGGCACCAGATTGTAGCATTCCACCTAGCCATTTGATTTAGAGAAACAAGCTCCCTCTATTGTGTGTCTGATGCCATTGACTGTATTGATTGCAGTATATATTTTTAAACTATACTATTGAAATAAATGTTTTACTAGGGTCATTCCGTGTGAAATCACCCAATTTCAGCAAAATTTGGCAGGTCACCCTTTCCGAAAAAATCTGAAAATATTCACAGGTGTTTGTAGACCGAACCTATGCATAAATCTTAAATAGTATATTTGTATCACTAATGGTTCCAAACCTACAGCCCTTTGAAGCTTCAAGTCATTTTAAGCATTGTGGTGAAAAATCCTTTTTGTTGAACTGAAGGAAAATGTACTTCTATTCACATACTTTTACTAATAAGTGTGAAATACCAAAAGAGCTAATAGTGTTGGAAGTTGAACAAAAAGGATTGTTCACCACAATGCTTAAAATGACTTGAAGCTTCAAAGGGCCGTAGGTTTTTCAGATTTTTTTGGAGAGGGTGACCTGTCAGCCACTGGGTGATTTGACACTGAATGACCCACTATTATATGCCTCTGATTCTTGAGATATACAAGGGGCAGACAAAGCCCTGTTTGCTTAAAATAGTGTAGCTACAATAACTCCAGTAAAAAGTGTCATTTGGTAAAATATTAATTATTAGCTTATCTATGGATTAAAGCATTTTCAAAGATGTTTTAGAGCATGTCGTCAACTGTCACTGGTGTTTTACCTTAGCTTAGTGACAACCTTAGCCTTCTCCAGGGCTGAGATCAGACTATCAACATCAGCATCCTCCAGATTACACAGTGTCAACCTTAAAACAAAAAGCATAAAGAGTAGATTGGCAAAAATGAATAAATTACATAAATTACTGACTAAAACTATTTGATATTGTCTTATATTGTACACATACTATGGTTATATGTAATTTAACAGTTACAAAGTTAATAGTGACTTTCTTTGACTCCAGTAGTGATACTATTTGAAACTAACCGCAGTTTCTCACAGCGGGGCAGTGCAGGTTGAAGCATCTTGAGCTTTTCTATTGTGTTGACAGATATATCAAAACCGTCGATATGATGACAACAGAGGATGCAATATCTAAGCCTCCAACAGGTTATGTCACTAACATAACCATATAAATCAATAAATCCCATAGATTTCATGGCCTTCTGCACAAACTGCTCATCATGTAACTCATAGAGATAGTTCAGTAAGAAATCATAGTCGGGAGGTCCATATTCATGACTATCTTGTGTATGATAAAGCATATGTTGCATCCATTCCTCCAGAGAAGCACGAATGCTTGGTGAGACAGAAATGTTGTAATGTTGCATAATGAGCGTTGTCACCTCTCTATTAGATAGACCAAATAGGAAAGGGATTACAGAAAGAAAGCCACTGCAGTAAATGTTTAAACGTTCAACGACCTCTGGATTATAAGTGTATCTGTGACGAGGAAGCCTATTTTCAAGCTTTTATTATCAGTTATGAAGTAGTGGAGAGCAGTGAAAAACTCCTGGAAACTGAGGTGCATGAAGCTGAACATGGTCTCCACTTCAATTTTCTTCTGTCTGAGGAACTTGCATAAAAAAGGAACGCTTGTAGGAGCAGTTGCAACCTCCAAAACACACTTCTCCTCAAACAGAACTTGCTTCTTTAGTATTCCCCTCTCTGCCAGCTTGGCAAGGCTCCTCAGCAGGGTAATGGCTGGCTGATTTAAACCCTGACAGTGGTGGTTCAGCAAAAGAGACACAAATTGCAAGAATATGGAGGTGGTGGTTTCAAGCCCCTTCATATTCCCCTTGCTGTCCTCATATTGCTCCCTGAAAGTTGTGCAGACAATCCAACATATAACAGGGATGGAGCAGGCAGTAGAGAGCATTATGTCTGCCTTCACATTCTTGTACATTTCATCTGACAACTGTGGGTGTATAAAGAACCTTTGGAAATAGTCCTTAACTGCTGCCTCTGAGAAGCCCAGAATCTCAGTGAAACGCGTGGGGTATAAAGCTTGGTCAGTTTTTCGGAAAAACTTGTTCAATTTGTCTGAGGCTGTGGACCTGGTGGTGACTAGAAGGAAGGATTTGTGCAGGATGCGCCCCTTCAACAAAGCACTCAGGGTGGCTTCAACTGGAGCTGGTGTGAAGGCATCAGGAGGAGACATTGTGTTGTTGTCCAGTGAGAATTTAAGTTCATCAAAGCCATCAATGATGAAGAGCACCTTCTGTGGTGTTTTTGACAGCATTTCCTCAATCAAAGGTACAAACTCAGAGCTGCATCACATTCTTCTCCCCTGACAAAAGATTAAGCTCTTTGCACTTCAAGTGAAGCACAAGCTCAAATTGACTCTGGAAGAGGTTCCCGCAAGCCCAGTCATGAACAATCTTCTGAACCGTAAAGGATTTGCCATGTCCAGATTCTCCCTGGAGAATGACTGCTTTTGGAATACGTCCACGATCGTCAGGATGGAACAGCTGTTCAACACTGGTGCTGCTGCCATCCTTACCACACCTGGAGCTAAGGACCTCACTGTGCTCCTGGCCCCTGGACCGGAGCTCCTCCTCCTTCTCCTCCTTCTTACGGTGCCGTTGAACAATCAGCAGCTTTGTATAGCGAGCAGTCAGTGGAACTTGTTGACCAAGGAGGGAATTGTATTCCTGAAATGTTTCATACTTTGTGCACAGTCTCTCCTTGTATTCGCTGATAGTTTGACCTGCACACAATAGATTATGTAAAATATGTTATGAACATTGTCAGAATTTAAAAATATTACAACTTAGTACACGGTGTGTATTTGATCAGAGATGCATTTTCATGTTGTGAATCATCACCTCTGTTTGACTCACACTTACCTGGGAATCTCCCTCTTTTTTCCTGGATCTCACTAGAAGCACCAGAAGTGGACGGCAAAAGCCTTTTCATTTGAGTACCAGTGTTGCTTTCTGAAAGGGGAGAAACTGAAACTAGTTGTATGACCTGATAAAGTACATACAGATTTCAAAGCAATATCACAAAACAGGTTCACTACAAAACATGTAGTAGTTTAATTTGTCTGCTACACTGAAATTCTAACTGAACACACAATGAACTGACACAATGAGTTAAACTCATGAACTCATACCAAGCTTGGCATCTGAATTCCATTTGTATGCAATGGCTCTGTTTGGTTAAAATCTCCAAATTAGATTGGTCAGAAAAAACGGCATAAAGTTTCACACTTTCTCATTCTTTTCATTTTTACAACCAGACAGTATATTCATGTATACTATATCACCTACAGTACAGCTCCATACAGATAAAGAAAGATAGAAAGATATATATATAAAAAAAGGTATTTTGTAGTGAATATACTGTAGTCAATATAGTGCCAACATTTGTTCGTCAGCATCACATTTGATCAAGAATTATGAGTCAATATTGAGATCATACTCAAGTCTTGAGCCATCAGATTCAATCTTTCCACTGCAGTATATTTTTTATATTTTTATATCAAACTTTCTTATGCTTTTGCATACATTTGACATACCCAGCTCTTTCATCAGATGTGGTTCAATCTTTTGCAGCAATGTGTATAGAACATACTTCTTTTGGTCCACTTTGTCCACAGTTTCAAAAATTAGCCTCATCTTGCTCTGTTTGGTGCTTTGTGCCATGATCTCACTGTAGGCTTCGTTATGTAGCATGCCCTTGGAGAGCAGTTCATCAGCCAGGGCCATAACATTGGTGACCCTCTGAATGAGCTCTGAGCTGTGATCATCCACAAACTGAGCATCTGGAGAAATGAATTGTCAAAGAAATCATTTAAAAACTGAAGCGGAGCTATATATATTAGTCACTGCTTTGATATTGCAATACTTCCATCAGTATGAAGGCTGCTTAGGTATTAACCCCATGATGTCAGTGTTGCTAACACTTTAAGTCATGTTAACACGTTACAGTAAGTCACAGGTACACTATATCCAAACCCAAAAAATGAATGCATATCGAGAACATTAAAGATGTTTTACAAGAATAGGATTTCTTTATCACATGGATATACACAGTTTATGTCAAAAAAATGTCATGAAGTATTGGACATTAGCGCAAAACAAAGCTTTTAAAAATCAGATGCAGTGTTACGTACTTGGCCCTCAGTTTCACCCTCAGAATTCACACCTGTATTATATTACTTCAAATCCAACAGAATAGAAATTATGTGTTGAATTGCTTAATCATACTCACCATGCCTGTTTGAGGCCATTTGCTTTTGAATTTCAATTCTCTCTCTTCTGTGACTGCCTTTTACCAAGTCACTGAGAATTTGAAACCAGTAGAATACAAATTCTGTGGTGCATTGCTAATCATACTCACCATGCCCGATTGAGGCCATTTGCTATTTAGCTTCAATTTTCTCTCTTCTGTGATGGTCTTTCCCCAAAGTTTTGAAGTGAATTTGTTGCTAATGGGACTGAAGATTTTCAATTTGAAAAATTGTTTTAAGATCCATAGAAAAGGCTTAATAGAAATAAAAATAGGTAAGTCAGATTAGATGTGTAACACAAATGAGCCGATTAATTGTAGTGGGTAAGTGGGAAAAGATTAACTAGGATTAGAGTGCAAATGTGATTGCCATCATATTTCTTATGTCTGCAATTTCATAATCAGATTTACCAGTGTACAACAGTATAAGAAATTGCTTGTGCTTTCACAGCTCTGCATTTATGAAAATAGAATGCGGTTTCCCTTTATATGACGCAGACTGAATCTGTTAATGGCATGCATGGCTGTTCTTTTGATTGCCATGGGTGGTGAAGAAAAGGTATTGCCAGCTGACGATGTATTGCGAACTGAATGTTGCTACCTGGTAAAACGTCATGGAAGAACTACAACCCAAGTTACACCTGCAAGCAGTATCTAGGCAAGTTTGAATATCGGCGTTAATGAGCTCCTCTCCAGATGGACCTGCAGAGCAAATTCAAATTTGCAAACAGGCTCATCTGGTTTCACCCAGGCTATGAACAGTGTTCTGTGAGAATTGCTAGGCCACAACCTCCCTCAAATGTTGTGCCGCCTCTGTCTTACGACAGATTTCTAATAGGCCTTATATTTCCTAGTGATGACTGAACAAAAAGTGTAAAATAATATTCATTAATCAAATTAACTAAAAAAAATAAAATAAATCTGTCACTCAAGCTAAATTGCCTGGGAATTTGGCTTGATTGTCTTTTGGGCCCCCACCGTTGACTTCAAGGCACCCAACCCTATAACCTTACTGTAGTACCTTCCAGGCAGCGCTCCCTTGAAGTCAATGCGATTTCCATTTATATGACGCAGTGAATGAATACAAACATCATTCATAAAACAACATATAGATTCCATATTTGGTGTGGCAAAACTGTAATACTGCTTATTTCTGAGACTTTGAAATTTAATGAACCTTTATGCACTTCCTGATACATGTTTGTTCAAACCATAGTGCTGAAAGAAACCTCTTAACAGCTTTGCAACAAAGTGTGAGCAAATGTAACTTTAAAAGGTACAAATACAAACATGTGATCATTCTGAAACATCAGCATATTTAACAAGAACATGTAGGGTACTGTACCTTGAAACGTCTTGAAATAGAGCACTGCAATAAAATGGGGAAGTGAGTCTGAAAAGCTGAACAGGGAACAAAAGAGTATGGGCATGTGTTTCTGCAGGGCACAGCACACCCTTTTTATGCTCCGCCCCAACTGTTTTGACACTCTGGGCTGTATTTTGTACGGAGCCCGGGAGAGCTCACTTTAAGTGATATTATTTCTGGTCGTGATAATTTGTGAGCACGTTTTCCTTTAATTAAGCCCTCGAATTAATAAAACGTGAGCACGTTTTCCTTTAATTGAGCCCTCGAATTAATACAACGTGACCCCGTTGTAGGCCTAAATTGAGCTCTCGAAATATGTATTTCGTGCTCACATTTAGTAATTCCCGACATTTTCTCACCGCTCGCTGTGCTGTGGCAACTTCGTGTTACCTTGACATGGACTAGGCCTACAGCTGTCTGTAACAGTTCATACTGGTAATGTGATGATAACCGTAAGCAGCTAATTAAAGACTTTAGGTGGTGTTTTATAGCGGACTTCTACTCTTTGTAGCAGGGGCACTGTGGTGTCAACCGCCAGCTATGGAGACCCATAATGGGGAAATTCTACTACAAAGGCTACTGGCGGGCTCTGTTGTAGCCTAATGACCGGTTTCTACTATCTCCTGGATTGTTGACTTAACTGTGAGGTCTAGAAGTCAATCGAAGCACATCACAGCAACAAGCTCCCAAACAATTACAACACGTAGACCTACTGTTGGTACAAATAGGCTACTGCGTATTAGTAGTATCGCCTAATACCCACCCAATACAATAAGGTTCCCTCTAGCGCCCGATGGGCCTCACCATATAACCCACGCGCACACCAATGATGCACACAACGAGGTAAGCTTTGATACGGACTATGAAACGTGAGACATAAACAGTGTCGTTCACGATGCTCAGCTTCTCAGGCTATGTAGCCCAGCTCACACCGTTCGCGATAAACACCACAGCTCTGCATACACTTGGACCTCAACAAACACTCAAAACTTCGCCAAACATTCAGCTGGACGATGTTGGCAAGGGGCCTGTACAAACACACAC
This sequence comes from Alosa sapidissima, assembly GCF_018492685.1. NCBI lineage: Eukaryota > Metazoa > Chordata > Actinopteri > Clupeiformes > Clupeidae > Alosa > Alosa sapidissima. Next base: position 18,912,031 of record NC_055975.1, on the reverse strand, counting down.
AATCATCTGCGCTCCCACCTACAGCCTACCTAACGGGGCTATAACCAGGTGCACTGCAATCAATGAGATTCCCTCTACGTCACTACAAGCGACACACCTCCCGACGTCATTCCCGGGGATACCCCTTGACACCACACTATGTTTTTGTGCACACAATTTAATTTCTTCGAGCCCACGTTTTAATTATTCGTGGGTGCGTTTTAGTAGATCGAGATCTCGAATATACTATACTACTCGAATATACTAAGTGCTCATGTTTACATGTGTCAAGACAATATTGAGTGCACGTTTTACAAATTGTGGCCACGTTTAAGTAGATCGTGCACACAATGTTCTATAACCATGTTCACAAATTGTGCTATTTAGTAAAACGAGCGTACGATTTAGTAAAACGAGTGCACAATATAGTTAAACGAGGGCACAATTTAGTTAAACAAGAGCACAATTTAGTAAAACGAGCACACAATGTAGTAAAACGAGCGCACATTCTCTCAACATGCAAAACATTTTGCGATGACCCCTCTAGGGCTCCGTAATTTTGCACCCTGGCGCATGGCGTAAAACTCATTTTCCACCCGGCGCAAAGTTTAATTCCTTAATTTGCACATTTGTTTTTTAAACAATGCGCCCAGGGGTGTGGCAATTAACAACTTAGGGAGTGGCTTAGCGCATTGTCTAAAAATCACTATTGTACACCTGGTCAGAAGTCTATGGTGAGTTGTTTATATGTTATTTTAAGAGTGCATTGTCAACAGTCATATTAGCGGGTGCACCTATCATCCATGAACGCACACCAGCAGCAACCATGCTAGTAAAGCATGGTTTGGTGGAATGACTATTCCATACGGTCTCGCAAGCAGCCTCCTTAAAATGCGCCGTTGAATGTCAAAATACTGATGCATTTATTTGACATCGCGCTTTGCGCCGTTAAAGGGAATGACAGATGTCATTCTTATTGGTTTAAATGATGTTATACGCCCCAAACACACCCATGCCTGATTAAAAAACCTAGGAACACCTTGTTGCGCCATGCACTCGACGTTTGATAGTGAAAACCCTCCCAATGTGGACTGGACATCCTACTAAATTTGAATAAGCTTTTGACGAGTAACGATGCACTTTTGACTGTCATGATAGGGCCCTCTGTGCCAAACACCACATTCTCAGCTTTACTACTGCAGGCACTTAGTCAACAACAACAAAAACACACAAACCAAACAAAATCTTTTAATGGCAAGCATGGCTGTTCTTTCGATTGCCATGGGTGGTGAAGAAAATGTATTGCCAGCTGACTCTACAAACTGAATGTTGCTGCCTGGTAAAAAGTAATGAAAGAACAACAACCCAATTTACACCTGTGCAAGCAGTATTTATGCAAGTTTGTATAATAGCATTAATGGGCTCCTCTCCAGATGGACCTGCAGAGCAAATTCAAATTTGCCAACACGTTCATCTGGTTTCACCCAGGCCAGGTTTATCTTGGTCAGTGGCATAATGATTTTTAGAGGGTGTAAGATAGCGATTATTGGATCATGCACCAGACCACACTTTGGGCTCTGTTTTAACGATCAGAAACGCAGTGCAAAGCTTATTCTTATCTTACACCCAGTCAGTGGCGGATTTTGCGCCAAGGGGTGTGGTTCTAGAGTCAGAGAGCAATGAAGGACATGGCTCGAGGCGTAAACTACCCGCCACACACATTTCATCCCTGACCTCAGGAGGATGGGGTGAGCATAGACGCCAGGCTGATCCACATCAGAAACAGCAACGCAACAAAGTACTCCTCAGCTTGACCACATGCTCGGGACACAGCAACAAATGGCCCTCGCTTTGGCCTGGGACCTTTCTTTTGCACCTGTAGATTCCTTGTATCTTTTTGGGGTGTTTTCAGTCCTTTTGTGTGATTTTGGTTGCAAAGCCCCCTTGCCCTGTATCAAAAGATTGATAGGTTAAGGCTGCGGGGAATGCTGATTAAGTATGTGCTCTCAAACGTTCCTAAATTAAATTGATTTACATTATACTATATTTTCAAACTTTTCATAGTTCTGTGGTGTTAGTTCTAGGATTTTATAGACATTTCAATTGCTAGTTTAACACTGGTCAGCTACACCTTGTTTTGCAATTATGCATGGGTGACGTTGGAAGTTGACTATAAACTATAAACCGTGAATTAGTGAAACACACACAGCACACAGTGTACACACAGTGAGGTGAAGCACACACTAATCCCGGCACAGTGAGCTGCCTGCATCAACAGCGGCGCTAGCGAGCAGTGAGGGGTTAGGTGCCTTGCTCAAGGGCACTTCAGCCGTGCTTACTTGTGCTTACTGGTCGGGGTTCGAACCGGCAACCCTCCGGTTACAGGTCCAAAGTGCTAACCAGTAGGCCACGGCTGCCCAGGAGGGATCCAAATGAACTGAATGACTCACTGCATTGTTGAAAAATACTGACAATTTCAACTCAATCAGAATTTCTTAGCTCACTTCGATGAACGGTAATGTAAGGATCCTAATTACCAGGCTGATGATAATCCTCTCAATCATATATGGACTCTTGATCAACTACTAAGTGTGGGCCTATTGTGGGCCTACTGTCACATGTCCACAGGAACAGTTAACTATAGGGACAGGAAATGTAATCAAATGTATACCTTGTCATGTCTTGATTGATTCACTCTCACTACAACAATGGTCTCAAGTCTCATCAAAGTACTCCTCATGTGACCTCCAAATCAGCTGACCTCCAACCATGTGATCCATATCAATGTAACCAATCACAAACTGGGTAGCCTATTTAAGGGAGGTTAACACGTTGTTCTAGGAGCCATTCTGTAGTCAGAATCTCCCGCACCACTAAGGTGTGTACAGTAGTCATCATCCTCTGAGCTGGTATGTTCATTCTCTGATTGCTTCATATGGTTTCCTAAATGTTCCTTTAACCTGTTTTCGTAACTTTCACATTATTCATTTAGATGTACCTTCTATAATGTATTGGATGAATAGCTTGTATCTGACAAATAAATTGTTATGTTCTGACCCGCATAGCCTTTCTATGTACTTATAGTCCAGAGTAGCAGTTTAGGTAACGTTACTAGCATAATGAACGGTTGAGATTAGTTATCGCTGCCGTAGAAACTAAATGACCTGGGAGATGGCATGTTATTATGAAATGACCAAGCATTACACAGCGGTGGGCAGTTTGTCAGCGATGGTCCTAGATTGGTCGCGAAAACCTAGCACAGCTTGACCCCCTGTAGCATAGGAATTTGCTTGACTGTCTAACACGCTGGTGAGTATCGCAGTCCGGATCAGCATGTAACCTCTGACCACTTCCAGACCAATACGTGTTATGTTTAGGAACCGCCCATTAATCGGCAGGTGGAGGAGACCTATAATATATATTCCTAAGCTTGAGCGCGTCATAAGAAAACGAGTTAGGCATTCTCATTAACCATAGGCATTGTGGGCGTACCAGCCCACTATGGATAGCCATGTTACTTTGAACCGAAACTTTTCTAATACTGAGCGGAGTCAGATTTATTAGGTTTAACAGGGGTTTACAGTATAATCAATTGTTATATTTCCAACAGCGCGCGGACAGCTTCACGATTTCCTTCGACCACTCTCAGTTCCCTGTTTGGCCCTGACGAGTGACGTCCTAGGCTATAGTAATCTTCTAGGAAATTATACATACACGCGTACTGTAAAATAAGTTTATTTCACATTTTTGGACCCATAGAATATCGTTTTTGCTTCAACGCATTCATATTACATCCATCACTATGAACATCCATTGCTAAATATTCTGTGCTGTAAAGGTTTCTTATTGGTTAAGACTCATTCAATGACAGTAGGCCTACATTGAACAGAATGATTTAAGTATCAAAATGTATTCTTTCTGAAGATTATTGTGCATTACCTGCAGTTGCCACTAGTGTGCAATTAGTGAAAATTTCCTTCAGTAGCCTACCACAGCATGAAGTAAGCCTATGCCACATTTACCAGTAATATATTGTAATACTGAACCACCACCACCATGAACATTCTCAAACATCATCCATGATGTTGTTACAAATTATCTGGTATTGACACACATCCAGCAAAACAAACAAACAAGCAAGCAAGCAAATAAATACTGGGGATACTGGTCTGCATACAGTAGAGTGCGCCTCATTATCAGGATACTGGTCTGCATAGAGTGCTCATTATCAGGATACTGGTCTGCATAGAGTGCTCATTATCAGGATACTGGTCTGCATACAGTATAGTGCACCTCATTATCAGGATACTGGTCTGCATACAGTATAGTGCTCATTATCAGGATACTGGTCTGCATACAGTATAGTGCACCTCATTATCAGGATACTGGTCTGCATACAGTATAGTGCACCTCATCAGGATACTGGTCTGCATACAGTATAGTGCACCTCATCAGGATACTGGTCTGCATACAGTATAGTGCACCTCATTATCAGGATACTGGTCTGCATACATTTGAAAAGGTCGTAGGGGCTATATTAGTCGCTGAGCTTTATATAGATTTACTTCCATCAGTATGTAGGCTCCTTAGCCACATGATGTCAGTGCTGCTACAGTGACACTTTACCAGTGAAGTTTCAGGTACACAATTCGCCAGTTAGGCGTAACCCACAACTGATAATGTGTGTAGTAGTAATTGGCGTCAACTTAAGCATAACCCAAGACACGCAGCACAGGAGACAGGCAGGGTATATCTTACAAGAGCTCTCGGCATATGTGCCGATGAAACATAAACAATTAACTACTAGCATACTGGTGATATCTATTGCCAAAATGATGAATGGATCTCTAAAACAATCCAGATGTTTTGCAATAATAGGATTTCTTTCTTATCACTTTAATCACATGCAGTTGATGGCTAATTGTAATGAACAAAGTATTGGACATAACATAAGCAGTGTTACTACACCCCCAGAATTCACACCTGTATTATATCACTTTGAATACAAATTCTGTGGTGCACTGCTAATCATACTCACCATGCCCGATTGAGGCCATTTGCTATAGCTTCAATTTTCTCTCTTCTGTGATGGTCTTTCCCCAAAGTTTTGAAGTGAATTTGTTGCTAATGGGACTGTAGATCTCCACTTTGAACAATTGTTTTAAGATTCATAGAAAATGCTTAATATAAATAAAAATAGATAGTTCAAATGTATAACATACTGTAGATGTGTAACACAGAATGAGCTGATTAGTTGTGGTGGTAGGTATTCCAGAAATAGATTAGCTAGGATTAGGGTGCAAATGTGGTTGCTGTCATTTTCCTTCTCTCAGTTGACTGCAATTTCACAGTCAGATTTACCAGTGTACAATAGTATTAGAAATTGCTTGTGCTTTCATAACTCTACAATCATGAAAATAGAACGAGGTTTCCATTTAAATGATGCTGTTTACACGGAACATACTGTATTTACCCCTATTGGACTATCTATTTCTTAGTCAACAACTGCCAGGAAACCAGACAAAACCTTCTAAAGGCATGGCTGCTCTTTCGATTGCCATCATGGGTGATGGTGAAAATGTGATGCCATCTGACAAAGTCCTGAAGGAATCATGTCAAATCTATCCAATCCACCAAACAAGGCACAGCATATACAGTAAAACCACTCTCAATGCCCACAGTGCATTTGGAATTTTATGGTCATTTAAAGAGGATCTGAATTAAGCCAAAATATGACCTGGATATTTAAAAGAAAAAAATGGTTTTGATCCCTTGAAACAAATATTACATACACCATAAGTCAAACAAAAATTGTTTACAACAAAGGTTAAAGCAACACAATGTAATTATTTTACCTCAAAATAATAGCTCATTTTGATGATACACTGACTGTAACTGAACTGCATCTCTGTCAATACTGATGCACGCCCGGAACACCTGTTGCACTGTGGCCTTGTAATGAGGACCCTTTTCGTCAGTTCTCAACCTCGTTAGCACTGGATGGATACCCTTCCCAGTATGTTGAAAACTGACTGAAAATGGGGAAGTCCTATTGTGTTGCTTTAATGTCCTTTCCAAGACCTCATCGAAAACATTAGCGCAACAATATGAACATGTATGAGGCCACCTGGTTTTTTAAAAGCCATGCTCAGTGAACTATGGTGAGATTTCTCAAGACAAAACAGTGGACAAAGAATTCAAAAATATAAAATAGCAGGGAATGGACTTGGACGGGAATAGTAACAGCAAAACAGTAAATAGTGTAGCCTACAAGCCCCACACAAAAATGATATGCTGCTGTGAATGACGCTTTCAGTGTAGCCAGGGACATCATGCAAGCCAAAATTCTGGGGAGGGGGGGGCAGGAGTCAATTTGGGTCTTTATAGGCTCTGGCTTATTATGGAGCATAATAGGAATAAAGTTATGACCAAAAAAAATATCAGGGAGGAAAAATCTGAGGGCGCACATGCCCCCTTTATTTCAATGGGCATGACGCCACTGACCGCAACTGCAGGGTTGTCGGTTTGAGCCCAACTCCTCCTGTCCCTGTCACTGCACCCCTATCTGTCTACGCCAACGGTGCATGAGTGTGTATGTGAATAGGTGAATGTGAAGCCTGATGTTGTTAAGCTCTTTGAGTGCTCGGGGGAGTAAAAAAAGCACTAAATGTAGTTTTGAAAACGAACGTTAAGGGTTGTTTTAAGGACATGTCTGTGCTTGCCCATAGCCAGTCAATCAAAGGCAATTCAAAACGAGCCAGAAAGTCGAGACAGGAACCATCGTCAAAATTTCGGTGTCCACCACTCTAGTTCATCCAAAACAAACAAGAAAAGGGACTCAAAGTGCTAAATACCGGAATTATCCTTTAAACTGGAACACACACACATGCACACTCGTACTTTCACACACACTAGTGGTGCAGGAGGTAGACAAGGCGTTCCGCAACCGCATGGTTGTTGGTTTGAGCCCAACTCCTCCTGATGTCAGAGTCCTTTAACAAGACACTGCACCCCAATATGCCAACGGTGTATGAGTGTGTATGTATTTGGGTCAATATGAGGCATTAAGTTGTGAAGTTCTTTGAGTGCTTAGAGGAATAGAAAAGAAGGAGATGGAGAGAATGTGTCAGCACCATTTATTTCTGCGAAGAGAATGTGCAGGACTGTGTGGTGGCCATGTTTTGTACCGCAGTTTTTGTACTGTAAATTGTTGTCATAACAACATGGTAAATAAATTTAAATTGTTATAAAATCATAAACAAGACATACATCTTTTACACTGTGTCATAAACATAGCCTACTATTACTGGCCTGGGAACTAGATGAATCTGAGAGCGTATTTGAATTTGTTCTGGCAGATCCCTGGATTTTTAGTATTTTCCAAAAGCAAAGAAATCTTAGGATCCAATCACAAGCACTTATCCGGTGGGACAGGATCTCTACGATGACAGACAGCGAAACACAGTTGACTCCCTTTTGTACACAACCAATGGCTGCGCTGATGGTACAAGACAAATGATACAGATGTGTATTTCCTTTGAAAATGAGTAAACAAATGCATTTAAAGCCTTCATTGACATGAAAAATGTGTTTGCAGTAATTCTGAAAGGCTGCAAGAGATAAGAGTTTTTTCTTGGTGCTGGTTATTTTAGAATATATACTGTATATTGAGAACATTTTATCTGAAAATGCACATGGGGTACTGTCCTTATCATACAGTATATTTGCTTAGACTGGGTCTAGAGAAAGCAAATGCTTCTGTGTGTGTGTGTGTGTATTTCTGTGTGCCTGGTTAAACAGGAAGAGCACATCTACCCTGCATCCTCATCTCCACCCTTCTCATCCTCAGGTGGTCTGGCCATGGTGTTATCCTCAGTGTCCCAGTCAGAAACTTCATCATCAGAATAATAATCATCACAGTTGTAATCATCAGAATCATCAACAAAATCATCAGAGAATTCATAGTCAAATAGATCGGGCCAATCCTCTTGCACAGCTTCTCCCTCAATCGTGATGGTTATACGCCGGTTGCAGCGCCGATTGTTCTTATTATCTGTGCATTGATCTGTGGTCTTCTTGCATCTGAGACTTCACAGTGAGATAAACAAAAGTGTGTAAGCCAAGGAACTTCATGATGTCAGTGGAAATGAATTATTAGGTGACTTTTAACTGACTGACTGGTAAAACAATACCTACCCCTTAACCAATAGAGTGCAATCTGAACGTATTTTTGAGTTCTTCAACAGTTGAACTCCACTCTCTAGTAAGAAGCCACATGGCCACCACCAACCAGTACCTTCACCCAGGCTAAAGGGAGGGAAACAACATCAATATCACCTTTAATATGACAATGATCAATGATACTGCCTTTTCAATGCAAATGCTGCAGTCTTTATTAGCATGATATGTATATACTGTATACACACACACACACACACACGCACATATACACACATGTATTGTAAAGTTGTTTTTTCTTCTTACCGTAACTGTTTTATGCTGAGACACATCTCAATGAGGGAGACAATTCCTTGAGCCCAAGTGTCTGTAAGGCAGGGCACTTCTATGAGAAGCTTCTGAATAGGGAGACTGTGCAGGAAAGTGAGTAAGGCACCCTGATGCTCATCTAATGTTGGACTGGATGAAACAGGAAAAACAAATAAGAGCACACACATTCAGTAGATTGCAAAGGTGCAATTGAACATTTTAACATTATCATAGCCTATCACTCAATGGGAGATAGGCCACTCATTCTTCAAGCCAATCAGATTCTATAGCTGTTTCATGCTGGGTCCTATTTATTTTATCCCTCCTACTTCAATGTTGAGAAATCTGGACTAGGATGTATCAATATACACAGCAAGATAAACCAGCCATGGAAGTACCACTGAAACTAATCTGCTCCATATTCAGTGGTGTGTTTCTAGACACTGTCATTGTCTAACCACTTAACCAATTTCACTTATTCAAATTTTATTCATCTTGAGTGCAGTTTTTAAGAGATTTCGATGGTTGTTGGAAGTTCTTACCACAGAGCCACTGCATGTGAGCAAGTAGCGAATAGGCCATAGCAGACTGTAATTAATTGTGTGGTAGGAGCAGGGGCCAGATGCACTTTTGTGCCCACCTCAGGCGTATTTATTTTGCAACGTGCGCGTAAAAAGATGGCAAGGTATGTACAGGCCACACTAAGGTAAAAGCGCAGACTGCCTGTCACGGGAGCTGAGAATGTCAAATTGCGCTTTTCCGTCTCATGCATATGCATTCACCCAAGTGAGCTTAATGATTACAGGCCTGTCGCTTTAACATCACACGTGATGAAGACAATGGAGTGACTGGTCCTGCGCATACTCAGACCCCAGGTACACCATGCACTAGACCCGCTACAGTTTGCATACCAGGATAAAGTGGGCGTGGACGATGCCATCACTTATCTCCTACACAGGACACATTCTCACCAAGACAAGGGGAAACGTGCTGTGAGAATCATGTTCTTTGATTTCTCAAGTGCTTTTAACACCATCCAACCCCTCAGACTGAGAGACAAGCTCTTGCAGATGGGTGTGGACGCTCACCTGGTATCCTGGATTACAGATCACCTGAACGAGCGGCCACAGTTCGTGAGACTGAAGAACTGACTCTGACCCTGATCAGCAGCACCGGAGCTCCACAGGGAACTGTGCTCTGTGCCTGTTTACCCTGTACACATCTGACTTCTGTTATAATACCGAGTCATGCCACATACAGAAGTTCTCTGATGATACTGCAATTGTGGGGTGTATCAGGGACGAGCAAGAGGAGGAGTACAGGAGCCTGTTGGAGGACTTTGTGCAATGGTGCAAACTCAACCACCTTCAACTCAACACTTCAAAGACCAAGGAGATGGTGGTGGTTTTCTGCAGGTCAAAGCCTGCTCTGCTACCAGTCTCCATTGATGGGGTCAATGTGGAGGTGGCAAACACCTACTGTACAAGTATCTGGGCTTACAACTGGACAATAAACTGGACTGGTCAGCCAATACTGAAGCACTCTACAAGAAAGGGCAGAGCAGGCTGTACTTCCTGAGGAGGCTGCAGTCCGTCAATGTCTGCAGTAAGCTCCTCAGGATGTTTTACCAGTCTGTGGTTGCCAGCGTCCTCTTCTATGCTGTGGTATGCTGGGGAGGAAGCACAAAGAAGAAGGATGCTGGGCGACTAGATAGGCTGGTAAGGAAAGATGGCTCTGTCGTGGGAGCCGAACGCGAGTGCATCACTTCAATATCAGACAAAAGGACCCTGAACAAACTGATCAGCATCTTGGACAATGAATGTCATCCACTCCACAGCACTATTGTAAAGCAGAAGAGTCTGATCAGCTGGAGACTTCCCTCACTGTAATGCACAACTGACAGATTGAGGAAGTCATTTGTCCCCAGGGCCATTGAACTGTTCAACGCTTCACTTAAGGGTAGAGGAGAGATAGACTTCTCTGCATAGTCTGTTTACATACTATATTAGCACATTGGCACAACCCCTCCCTCCCTCCTGGACCATGGCCGTACTTGATGCTTAAATACCTTATACTCAATACTTGACCAATGGCTGTAACCCTTTTACCTCAACCTATTCTTGCACTGATATAGTCCGTTTATTGCACATCATTTTTTACGTCATTTTGAAGAGCCACTGCATACCTGTGTGTGTTGGCGTGTTGTTGCAAAATCCGCCGAGTCATTTTTTGAAAGCAAACCGCATACAGGGGGTCTTTATTGTTGAGGTCAGACATGTTAACACATCTTGCACTCGCTTAACTTTTTACCCGTGTAACCTACACTGATCCAGTTCTGCCAAAGCCCTGCTTCTATCCTCACTGGTAGCTTACAGTACAGTGTTGTGTGGGAGGGGGAGTGGCTAGCGGCGAAAGCCAATGTGTGCTTCTTTTACCGATATATTTAACAATATCTTTTGCATTTCTTATTCAAATTTGGCACTGCACTTACTCATGCCCATAGCAAGACACCTGCCAAGTTTTAAATCAGTCTGACAAACGGTCAGCGAGATATGCCTGCCACAGACATTAGGACACACAGACAGACACACAGACACTTCTTGCTTTGTAGATAGATAGATAGTATATTTAGTATTTTAGTATCATGTTTATCTTCTACTGTCTCTATTGTACAGTGGAATTTTTTTTGTTTTTTTTAAATGTATAGTACTTTTTCTGCTGTAAGTGCATGTTGTGTGTGATGTCTGTATGCTACTGAGACCTTGAATTTCCCCTTGGGGATCAATAAAGTATCTATCTACAGTATCTATCTATCTAGGAGGGTCAAGGGAAAGTTGGAGTTTCGTGTAGAAAGATGGGAGGAGAAGCATCAAATGTGCCTAATTAGACAGGGTTGGGTCAGATTACTTTGAAATGTAATCCATTACTGACTACAAATTACATGGCAATTTTTGTAATCAGTAACGTAATTAGGATTACCAAAAACATGTAACGTAATCTGATTACTTTAGGATTACTTTTAGATTACTTCAATAAATATGTCCCTTAAGTAAAAGACACCACCACTGAATTGATGAAAGAATTCTCATTCAGTTTTTCTGTTTATTATTTCATTACATCTAAGAAATCTCTTTGCTCTGAGTAAAGCATTCCTGTGTGAAATTACTGATATTTTCCTCCAAAAATCTTAATGTAGCCCCTTGTTTTAGTGTTACCATTTACTTTGAGGTCACCAGGTCTCATTGTCTGAAAAACACCCAAAACTAATACATTTCTATAGCTATTCTCCACTTTGGGGGTGGTATTTTGGTGGCTGAAATTTTCCCCATCCCAAAATTGATCACTTAGTCATCATGGATGTGATCATGGATCACTATTCTCCAAACATGCACAACTCAGCTTAACCTTTATATGGGCACACCTGGACAATGAATTTAGCTTTCGCTGGATTTTTTTGACCCAGGGACATGGCCTGAGATTGAATGACACCATGTCCATTTCAATTGTGGGGGTGAGAAAATTATTCCTTTGGGATGTTTTTCAACCATGGGGACCTGGTGACTTTCTCAAAGTAAACGGTGACACTAAAACAAGAGGCTACATTAAGATTAGGAGGAAAAGATCAGGCAGTGTGCCGAGAGACCTGCCCCAATAGTAAATAAGTTAGTAAGTACTCTTTTGATCCTGTGAGGGAAATTTGGTCTTCCAATCCGCGAATTAGTGAAGCACACAGTGAGGTGAAGCACACAATGAGCACACAGTGAGGTGAAGCACACACCAACCCGGAGCAGTGAGCTGTCTGCTACAACGGCGCTCGGGGATCAATGAGGGGTTAGGTGCCTTATTCAAGGGCACTTCAGCCGTGGATGTGGGCATGGGAGAGCAGTGCTCAACCACTTCCCCCGCCCACTTTTTTTCTACTGGTCGGGGATCGAACCAGCAAGCCCGAAGCTTGTCGAATTAAAAGATAACTAGGCTATCATTAAAAAGTTGCATTGCTTGCATGATAAAATGTAATCAGGTAATCCCCAACAATGTAACTGTAATCTGATTACACAATTTTTTATTTTAATCTGGGCTGATTATAGTTACTTGATTTTTGTAATCTGATTACGTAATCCAGATTACATGTAATCCGTTACTACCCAACCCTGTAATTAGATATTCCCCTGTATGTACGAAAACTGCCCATGAAAGCACACGTCTATTTTGCACCTAAATATTTCCGCCTTGTAAAAGCAGGTGTTAATCCAAATTGCTGTTAAATGCATCAATAAGAGAATCTTTCAAAGACAACATAATCGTTATTTAGAGCAGTGTTTTTCAACCACTGTGCCGGGGCACACTAGTGTGCCATGAGAGATCATCAGGTGTGCTGCAGAAAATTACCCAAATGTCACTCACTGGTCCAGAAAAGCAACTGTTGCATCAAAGAATGTATAACCACATGCTCTCATTGATTGTATGATTGCACTATTTGTGGTATGCAGGCATTGTACAACGGGGGCCCCATATCCAGTATTCACAGAATCATCATATATCCAGTTCATAACAACAATTAAATTAGGTATAGTCACCTACAAATGAAACCGAGGGCGCTTGTTTTATTGACTTAATTCATCTGCGCTTGTGATCAAAGTATGTCATTCAGTTATTATCGTTCGTAAATTGCGGTAGGGGCGGAGAAAGGCGCTGATTACCCGATGAACTGCAGGTTTGATAAATACGACATTAACTGAAGTGTCATAGCGTGCGGTTTCTGCGGGCCATGGCCATGGCGCCGATAACACTACGTTCGCAAATGTACGTACATCTGGCCGTCTGTCTCTTTCTCGTCTTTGAGAGTGCTGGGCCAAACTTATAACTTGATAAGAAGGAGAAAATAGGCCGCACTTTGCATACAAGACGCGTTTCGGCGTAGTGCCTTCTTCATTGTGCTCAAGTGAATGACCTTATAGTTATCACCTAACTTAATAATGTCATTGGCACATCTTAAGCAGTGACCCATTGATCATGCTTTTCAAGATCCCCCAATATTCCGGGTATACATAGACATTAATGAAAATAAGCCTTTATGAAAGCACCTGTGTGCTTATGTAAGCTGAATAACATTATGGTCGGTAGTTTAATGCAATCACTTGTGCACCAACCTAGCACAACCTATTTAACCAGTTTTATGCTAAATGACTCTTATACTAAAGTTCCTGACAAACAAAGATCAACATCGACAAAACAGAATGGTGTATTTACTTTTCCTTGTTGTTTTTCATCGGGTGAAGCTTCAGCAGGATGTCTTTCCAGTCGAAGCTGGACATCTCCGAGGACTGTGGTAGCATGAGTGTGATGGTGTTGAGGGCTGGATCTGGTGGTGGTGTGGAGTCTTTAAAGATCACATCTGAGTGAGCAGTGAAGTTTCTAAAAGAGAGTCTGAAACACAGACACTCTGTTAAGTATAAGTATATATACTCTTTTAATCCTGTGAGGGAAATTTGGCCTCTGCATTTATCCCAATCCGTGAATTAGTGAAACCCACTCAGCACACAGTGAACACACAGTGAGGTGAAGCACACACTAATCCCGGCGCAGTGAGCTGCCTGCAACAACAGCGGCGCTCGGGGAGCAGTGAGGGGTTAGGTGCCTTGCTCAAGGGCACTTCAGCCGTGCCTACTGGTCGGGGTTCAAACCGGCAACCCTCCGGTTCCAAATCCGAAGCGCTCAACAGTAGGCCACGGCTGCCCCCTCTGTTGGGGTAGCGCTGGTGGGATTTGAGTATCTTTCTTTCCAAAGACAATAAGCAGGATTCGTGAAGACAGAAAACATTATAAGAATGGTTTTGAGAAACATCATTTAATTTTTGCTGTCATGCAAGATACCATTCAAATATGCCAAAAATACAGCACAGAAGTTCAGATATATACTTCTATATGATGGAGTCTTTAAAGATCACATCTGAGTGAGCAGTAAAGTTTCTAAAAGAGAGTCTGGAACCAAATAGAAAAAAATGAACTGCTAGAATAGTATTGGTGGGATTGGGATTTGAGTATCTTTCTCTCCAATAAGCATCAAAGACCGTAACCAGTAGAACAATTTTGAGAAACTTAATTTAATTTTTGCTGTCATGCCACCCACATATCATTCAGATATGCCAAAAGTACAGAATAAGTTCTGAATTTCTATATAGCCCGTTTAAGTTTAATCTGTCAACAATTGAAATACTGTAGGCGATATGGGAACTCTATGTCAAGACGGTGACTCTGGTGGAAGTGAATTTATATAAACCAATAAACCAATAAACCAATCACATGCAACCAGCTGTCATCTATTTATCGGCATTTATGGGCATCCAAGGCTTTTATACTGGTCAGGGAATAGAACTTGTGACCGAGGGTAGCCGTTTTGATCCCCGTCTAGTAGGAAAAATATGGGTGGAGGTTGATTAAACAGCACTCAAGTCCCCCTTGAGCAATGCACCTTACCCCCAACTGCTCCACGGGCGCCGGATCAAGAGCTGCCCACTGCTCCAAGTGTGTGTGTGTATGTATATGTGTACACTAAACCTGGATGGGTAAAATGCAGAGGACAAATTTCCTACAGGACAATAAATGTAATAATATCTTAATACATTTCAAAATCCCCTTATGGTAAGAATGGGACATTCTGCCGTCCTATGTGAAATACTAAGCAGTATAGTCAAAATACCTAGGCAATATTGGCTGCAAATCATATCATGGCAGGGTGTCCAAAACAGTAGGTACATGTATCATTGTGTCAATTTGCTGAATTGATATTTCAGAGAGGTTTCACTTCATTATTCAAACTGTGCTATCTCAACATGACGATCATTAATGAAATAGGCCTACCAAACTGACAACAGTTCAAGTTTATGAGAACGCAACCTAGGCCAAGGCTATTCTAAAACACAGGCTACAAAACGCATATATAGACAACATCCTTAGGCAACATTTTTTTCCAACCATAATTGAATATGTAATATCACAAATGTTTTGTTTAAAAATCGAATTGTTACATGGATTAACAAAATAACAACATGATGTGATAGGGTATTTAAAACAGGTCTGAAAGAGCAGAAGAAATACTACATATTAGGCTATTCTTTGAGATATGCAGCATTGAGATTTCAAAGGCTACCGTAATCTCATCTGACGCATTTCATTTAAAGGTATTGATCAACATTTCTTGGGAGACATCGCTCCCAAACTCGGGCCCTTCAAGTACAGAAACCTTAACACCGGATGAAGTCAGGTTTAAATTATTCTTTGTGCTCTTTATTGTTTTAGTCAAAAATCAGAGACTTATCCCCCTGAAATGTACCAATTTACCAAAATTAAGGAGTCTAGTTCAAGGATCATATGTAGGTACGCATCAACTAATGGAGAGTTCATAAAGAGGACCTTACGTGTATAAGCCACGTGAAGCTATTTCATCTTCGATTTTTTCTATGGAGATACACGAACAGACACTTTGTTCATCACCACAGATCTGCTCGATCATCCTGGAATTTCAAATATACACAGGAGAGATGCACACATTACTCTCGGTAGTATATCTCACGAACACCTTGGTCAAAACATAGCAAACCATATATCAAAATAAACACCAAACACAAGGATTCCTCTGTACTGTAAGCGGATCCGAGTAATCCGGTTTTGAAATTGCAGTAAAATTCTACATGTTACCCAACTTTGGGCTGACATTCTAATATATTCTAAAAGCAGCCCAAAATAATGATTTGGTTTCCAAATCAAAGAATCAACTGTGCTTTTGAATAGATATTTCTACCAGCATGCTTCAGGTGGCATGGATGCAGCACAAAGTATTTTAAGGCTGACCTAAGATATATGCAAGCATGATCACATCATACTTTCCCAGATATGGCGTGCCACCCTAAGATTTGCGAAGGCCTCCCCTTGCCACCCCTGTCAAATTTTTCTGCTGGCGCCACTGTCAAAGGCATTTCACTGGGGTTATCAAACAGGCAAGGAGGAACCAATCAGAAATCTCAGCCTACCAAAACAAGTCAGACAACCAAAACATCTACTCTCAATGGCCACCCCAAGGTTTTTGCTCTTACCTAATGACAGCCAAACCAGGGCAAGTGTGGAGGAGTGAGAGAGTCCAGACAGCCCAGCTCATGTTCAAGCAGGTCACCTCTAGTGTTAATTCTGTCAGATGAGGTGTGGAGCCCAAGGAGGACAGCAAAGCCTCCATTTCCCCAGGGAATTCAGGACTGCTACCATATTACCAGGAAATAAAATGCAAATATATTTGGCCAACATGGTCCGAAAATAAAACATGGCTTTGGAATATCTCCCAATAATCTCCTCACCTTTGGGTTAAACGTTTTAATGTGTGAAACCTCTGCAATATGCCAACCCAGTCAGCGCCTGAGGTCTCTGTGGATTCTGAGAAGCTGAGGGAGAGGGCAGGGTCTGGCTCCATAGGGGTTTTCTCATATGACGGTAAACCCCATGAAGGCACAATTATCATTTTTATAATTTCAGGATGGTGAAAGTATCCAGCAATTATCCTACAAGAAATAATTGGTTATTTGTCTTGATTAAATATAAAACAAATAGCATTGTTATAATATTGATATAATACAAAGTCTGTAACACTTTGTATACTAAACTAAAATGCATGGCTACATAGAAACTTTTGTAAGGTGGTTCAAGTAACAGTTTGAGCAGCATAGTCAGCAAAAGACTATCTTAACCTGCACAATTGATTGGAATAAATTATGGAAACTAGTTTATGGTATGAACATTATTTATAAATATATGAACATTTATAATTTAATCTACTTGTACTTTGTGGCTTTTCAAGTTCAAGCTTATTGTCATATATTCATAAATAAGAGTTTAACAGTAATTCAATTTCTTATGATCAAGAGCCAACTCAACTTTAAAGAATAAATGAAATAGTAATAATTAAAAAGGTATTTTAATTGCTAATTGAAACAAGACTGAAGTGTGAGTGAGTATCAAGAAAAAATGATATAAGAAGATAAAAGAAAAAACTAGTGGAAAGTTCAAAAAACAAACACTGAGGAGGTTGATGACATTAGGTATGAAGAAGAGTCTGACTATGTGGATAGAAATATACTCGAAATATACTTGATGACTAGTTGGTCTCAAACTAAACTACCTGATGTATGATATGTGATATAGGAAGGACATGCATGTTGGTGATGCCAATGTACAGCTGAGACATGAAAAGAGGCTTGCTCACCTGTAGCTCCTGTTGCCCTCCTTGTCTCTCTGAATAGAGAGAGATGAGCAGCAACTGTCCTTATCACAGGACTTGAGCTCGGCCTTACTATTACAGACAACAGATATATTGAAATAAAATCAGTCTGCCGTAACACCAGCATATATTTCTGAGGATCGACACAAACATACAGATGGCACTCACTCAATCTCTTTTTTCTGGATGAATTGTAAAAATGTAGCAACAACAGTGGAGGTGATGGTCTTCACTGATAGTGAAATATGTTGCAGTAAATGTTGGTTACTGACTTCAGTGAGGATCTTTTGGAAACTCTGTTCACTAAGACTGCTTCCCATTATTCTGTTGAGGAAAACACACAGACATAGACACAAAAACAGACACACACAGACAGACAGACACACACACACACATACACACAAATACACAATTCATAATCAGTCATACCTGAAATAAAATCTCCATGAAAAGGCATTATATTGACATTAAAATGACAAATCATGATTGGTCATACCTGAAACAAAATATCCATAAATTGGCATTACATTAACAGCATAGTGCACTACATCTACAGTTTAAGTGAAGCTTGGGTAAATAATTCCATGATTGATAAAACAATTCCATTATTTTACGTTAGCTCAGTGACAAGTGTTGTTTCATCCAGGGCTGAGATCCAACCATCGACGCCATCATCCTCCAGGCCACACAGAGTGAACCTTTAAACAGAAATATCTAATTAGAGTAGATTTATACAAATATGCACAGTAATACATTTCTGAACTCACTTTATAGGTCGGTATTTGTCATTTGAACGTTTACATGAAATAACTTTCCAAAGAACTGCAATTGTGATTGCGTCGCACCAGCCGTTGGCCCCTTGCATACCGTAACCTACCCATTAACACTGACGCCATCACTTGCACTGTGAAAGAAAGGTTAAACTGTCCTACCACCAGTTGGATAAACAATTAATCTAGTCTAATAAGCCACAGAGCAGCAACTGTATAACAATAATGAGGCACTAAGTCAAACACTCTAATTTTATAATATTTGAGTAATATATTTACACAATAATTATAATAATTGCTTATTATGATCTAGGGAAATACACAATTGTGCAGGGGATGTGGTGCATAACAGGTTCAAATCCAACTAAAACAGTTCTCACCCATTGGACATCCTTTTCTATTGGCTTGTGAAACTGCCAATCCTCACTAAACAAAACTGATTTCATTGCTGCCTATACTAACGACCCATCCTTGCTCTCACCTGGCTTTTCACTAATTTCACATTCTCCCATACCCCTAGTCCATCTTAACGAAGAGAGGGCACAGGCCTGCTTATTTCTTTTTATTTTTTAAAGTATATTCTTTTGGCCTTTTATGCCTTTAATTGACAGGATAGTAGAGAATGACAGGAAGCGAGTGGGAGAGAGAGTCGGGTGGGATCCGGAAAGGACCACGGGGCGGGAATCGAACCCGGGTCGCCAGCGTACGGTGCAGGTGCCCCAGCCAGTTGCGCCACGGCTAGGGCCATGGCCTGCTTATTTCTAACAAATGGAAATTCACTCCACTGTTGCCTTCCAACAAGTATGACACATCTGAATACTATGGCATCACAGTCACTGCTTCGATTAAAATCTATGTTGTTGCCATTTACACACACAACTTTGTCCTTCATCCCCGAGCATGACTGTCCCTTGTTCATCTTGGGTGACATGAACATCCTCTTAGACACCCCAGGCTCAGCGGACTTTGTGTCCCTGATACACTCATTCAACCTCCAACTGCTCCACAGCCCTCCTACTCACAAAGCTGTCAAAGAGCTTGATCTCATTCTCACTTAACACTGTACAACAGACACTCTCTCAGCCAGCATCACTGCTGCAAAGACAGATTTTTACAATGACAAAATATTTCTCTACCTTCACATCACTACTCGAACCTCTGCCTCCTCCTTCCCCAGCCTTACTGCTTGCTTGTACCTTTGCCGCATATTTCATGGACAAAGTAGCGGTATCCAATTCTATGACCAATTCTTTGACGTGCTCGCTCTCAACCGGTCTCCTCCTCCTAGCACCACTATTGTTCTGTCACACTTCTCCCCTTCCTATCCAAAGCTATTGAATGGGTGGTCTCCATACAGCTCTCAGAATTCCTCTCACGGAATAACCGTCTTGATCCAAATATATTTGGTTTTAAGTGGCCACTCAACTGAAACCACTCTGTTGTTACAGAAGCCTTATAAGAAGCCAAAGCGTCAGCTCGGTCCTCAGTCCTCATCCTGCTTGAATTATCAGATGCCGTCAATACAGTCAACCACTGCATCCTTCTCTCTAAAAAATGGGCATATCTGGCTCGGCTCTTTCCTGGTTTGAATCCTACCTCACAAGGCGCCTGGCATGGAGAGTTGTCCACATTTCACTACCTCACCACAGGGGTGCCAAGGCTTGATGCCAGGGCCCCTGCTCTTCGCTATTTATACAATCTCGTTAGGTCCGATTATCTGCTCGCATGGCTTCTCATATCAGTGCTATGCCGATAGCACACAGCTCTATCTGTCATTTCCACCCAATGATCCTTTGGTCTCTGCTCTCTGAGGGCCAAATTTACTAACACTTTTGCACTTCAGGCGTTTTTGTACGGAGCCCAGCAGGTGTCATTGCAATATATATTTGTGTATCGAGAGAATGTGCGCTCATTTTAGTATATTGTGTGCACAATTTAGTATATTGGTGCTCATTTTAATAAATTGTGTGCACGTTTTACTAAATAGTGCGCTCATTTTACTAATAAATTGTGCTCTCAATGTAGTAAATCGTGCACACATTTTACTACATTGTAATATTATATGTACTCAATGCTTGAAAAGTGCTATATAAATAAATGTTAATATTATTATTAGTAGTATTATAATGAATATAACATATGAACGTTTCACCTTTTGAAATAAATTATGGAAAAAAATTAACTGTTTTACGATATTCTATTTTTATGAGATGCACCTGTATGATATGTGATATATGAAAGACATGTTGGTAATGCCCATGTACAGCTGAGACATGAAAAGAGGCTTGCTCACCTGTAGCTCCTGTTGCCCTCCTTGTCTCTCTGAATAGAGAGAGATGAGCAGCAACTGTCCTTATCACAGGACTTGAGCTCGGCCTTACTATTACAGACAACAGATATATTGAAATAAAATCAGTCTGCCGTAACACCAGCATATATTTCTGAGGATGGACACAAACATTCAGATGGCACTCACTCAATCTCTTTTTTCTGGATGAATTGTAAAAATGTAGCAACAACAGTGGAGGTGATGGTCTGCACTGATAATGAAATATGTTGCAGTGAATGTTGGTTACTGACTTCAGTGAGGATCTTTTGGAAACTCTGTTCACTGAGACTGCTTCCCATTATTCTGTTGAGGAAAACACACACACACACACACACAGACACACACACACAGACAAATTGGCCTGATGCATTATACATTGACAGCACAGTAGGGTAGGTCTACATATGAGCAGCTCCAATAAAAAGTGTCAGATTGTAAAATATGAATTATTACCTTATCTATGGATTAATTCCATACGTATTTTCAAAGATTTTTTAAAGCATATTGTCAACGGTTACTGGTATTTTACCTTATCTTAGTCACAACTGTTTTGTCCTCCAGGACTGAGATCAGACTATCAACATCAGCATCCTCCAGATTACACAGTCTTAACCTTTAAACAAAAACCATAGAGCAGTAGAGTAGATTGACAAGAATGGGCACATAAATGAATGGCAACAAATATGGCATATTATTGCATATTATTTACTATAAATATTCTACAACTTAATATTAATATCTACAAATATTAAGGTTCAAATGTAATTTAACAGTAACAAAATAAATAATGGTTTTCTTTGATACCAGTAGTGACACTCTTTGAAACTAACCGCAGTTGTTCACAGCGGGGCAGTGCAGGTTGAAGGATTTTAAGCTTTTCTGCGGTGTCAACAGAAATATCAAGACCTTTGATACGAGGACAGCAGAGGATGCAATATTTAAGCATCCAACAAGTCATGTCATGAACGAAATAGTTAGATAAATCAATTAATCCCCAAGATCGAATGACCTTCTCCACAAATTGCTCATCATGTAGCTCATAAAGACATGCAAGGATGAATTGGTCAAGGTTGGCATTACAGTTAAGATCATTCTTATTATCAAATATTTCTTGGATCCATGTCTCTAGGCAAGCACGAATGGTTGGTGAAACAGAAATGTTGTAATGTTGCATGATGAACTTTGTTGCCTCACTATTGGAAAGACCAAAGAGAAATTCAACTACAGGAAGAAAGTCAATGTAGTACATGTTTGATCTTTTAAGTTCGTCTGGCTTATCAGTGAATGTGTGATGACCATAGGGAAGCCTATTTTCAAGCTTTTTTCGAGCCTCTTCATCATCAGTGATGAGGTAGTGGAGAGCAGTGAAAAACTCCTGAAAGCTGAGGTGCATGAAACTGAACATGGTCTCCACTCCAGTCTTCTTCTTCCTGAGGAACTTGCATAAAAATGGAACGCTTGTAGGATCAGATGAAGCCTCCCAAACACACTTCTCCTCCAACAGAACTTGCTTCTTTAGTATTCCCCTCTCTGCCAGCTTGGCAAGGCTCCTCAGCAGGGTGATGGCTGGCTGATTTAAACCCTGACAGTGATGCTTCAGTAAAAGGGACACAAAGTGCAAAAATATGGAGGTGGTGGTTTCAAGCCCCTTCATATTCCCCTTGCTGTCCTCAAAATGCTCTCTGAAAGTTGTGCAGACAATCCAACATATAACAGGGATGGAGCAGACAGTAGAGAGCATTATGTCTGCCTTCACATACTTGTACGCTTCATCGTACAACTGGGTGTCTGTAAAGAACCTCTGGAAATACTCCATGACTGCTGTTTCTGAGAAGCCCAGAATCTCAGTAAAACTCTTCGGGCCTTGGAGTAGCTTGCTCAGTTTGTCTGAGGCTGTGGACCTGGTGGTGACTATAAGGAAGGAGTTGTGCAGGATGCGCCCCTTCAACAAAGCACTCAGGGTGGCTTCAACTGGAGCTGGTGTGAAGGCATCAGTAGGGGACGTCGTGTTGTCGTCCAGTGAGAATTTAAGTTCATCAAAGCCATCAATGATGAAGAGCACCTTCTGTGGTGTGTTTGACAGCATTTCCTCAATCACAGGTGCAAACTCAGAGCTGCAATCCAGGAGCTGCATCACATTCTTCTCCCCTGACAAAAGATTAAGCTCTTTGCACTTCAAGTGAAGCACAAGCTCAAATTGACCTTGGAAGAGGTTCCCGCAAGCCCAGTCGTAAACAATCTTCTGAACCGTAAAGGATTTGCCATATCCAGCGTCTCCCTGGAGAATGACTGCTTTTGGAATACGTCCACGATCGTCAGGATGGAACAGCTGTTCGACACTGGTGCTGCTGCCATCCTTACCACACCTGGAGCTAAGGACCTCACTGTGCTCCTGGCCCCTGGACCGGAGCTCCTGCTCCTTCTCCTCCTTCTTACGGTGCCGTTGAACAATCAGCAGCTTTGTGTAGCGATCAGTCAGTGGAACTTCCTCACCAGGAAGGGAGTTATACTCCTCAAAGGTGTCATATTTTGTGCGCAGTGTCTCCTTGTACTCACTGATATTTTGACCTGCAAACAATAGATTATATAAAACATGTTACGAACATTGTCAGAATGAAAAAAATATAACTTACAACATTGTGCATATTTGGATATATGGTCATTTGGGCCCCCCGTCAACTTCAAGGCAGCACCAAAGATCCTTGATTACTAGCTCTGCTTTAACCCTCTCTGGCAGCACTGCCTGGAAGTCAGTTGTGAATAATCACCTCTGTTTGACTCACACTTACCTGGGAATCTCCCTCTTTTTTCCTGGATCTCACTAGAAGCACCAGAAGTGGACGGCAAAAGCCTTTTCATGTGAGTACCAGTGTTGTTTTCTGAAAGGGGAGAAACTGAAACTATAGTTGTATGAATTGATAAAGTACATACAGATTTCAAAGCAATATCACAAAACAGGTTCAGTACAAAACATGTGGTAGTTTAATTTGTCTGCTACACTGAAATTCTAACACACAATGAATTGGCACAATGAGTTAAACCCATGAACTCATACCAAGCTTGGCATCTGAATTCCATATGTGTGCAATGGCTCTGTTTGGCTAAGATCTCCAAATTAGATTGGTCAGAAAAAACTGAATTAAGTTTCACACTTTCTTTTCATTTTCACAGCCAGACAGTATATTCTTGTATACTATATCACCTACAACTCGATACAGATAAAGAAAGATAGAAAGATAAAAAAAAGTATTTTTTGTAGTGAATATAGTCAACATTGTTTTTGTTTGTCAGCGTCACATTTGTTCAAGAATTATTTATCAATATTGAGATCATACTCAAGTCTTCTCAAGTCAAGTCTTATTCAATCTTACCACTGCAGTATATTTTTTATATGACATCAAACTTTCATATGATTTTGCATACATTAAACATACCCAGCTCTTTCATCAGATGTGGTTCAATCTTTTGCAGCAATGTGTATAGAAAATACTTCTTCTTGTCCACTCCAGACACAGCATCAAAAATAAGCCTCATCTTCTCCTCTCGATTTCTTTCTGCCCTGATGTTATTGTAGGTTTCGTTATGTAGCATGCCGTTGGAGTGCAGTTCATCAGCCAGGGGCATAACATTGGTGACCCTCTGAATGAGCTCTGTTCTGTGCTCATCCACAAACTGAACACCTAGGGAAAAGAATGGATTGTCAAAGAAATCCAATTAAAATAGTTACTGTTACTGAGCTTTCATATATATATATATATATATATAAGTATATATACTCTTTTGATCCCGTGAGGGAAATTCGGTCTCTGCATTTATCCCAATCCGTGAATTAGTGAAACACACTGCACACAGTGAACAGAGCACACACTAATCCTGGCGCAGTGAGCTGCCTGCAACAACAGCGGCGCTCGGGGAGCATTGAGGGGTTAGGTGCCTTGCTCAAGGGCACTTCAGCCATGGCCTACTGGTCAGGGTTCGAACCGGCAAAGCGCTAACCAGTAGGCCACGGCTGCCCCATATTTCAACACTTCATCAGTATGTAAGCTGCTTTGGTCAGTGTTGCTAAAACTCTACCAGTTAAGTCACACTATATAGTTAAAATAATGAATAAATATCGAGAACATTGAGATGTTTTACAAGAATAAGATTTCTTAATATTACTTCATACATATGTAGTTGACGGCAAATTGTAATGTACAAAGTTTTAGAAAATGTCTCTTTAAAAATTAATTGCAGTGTTACCTGGCACTCAGTTTCACCCTTAGAATTCACACCTGTATTATATCACTTCAAAACAGCAGAATAAAAAAAAACTAGTGCACTGCTTAATCATACTCACCATGCCTGTTTGAGGCCATTTGCTATTTTGAGTTTCAATTCTTTCTCTTCTGTGACTGCTTTCTCCCAAGTCAAACATTTGTTTTAAGATCCACAGAAATAATATAATAATAGACCCTGAAATACATAAGTCTGATTTCTAACAGGCGTAACTCCAAATGAGCTGATTCATTGTGGCGGGTAAGCGGAAAAACATTAGCTGGGATTAGGGTGCAAATGTGGTTGCTCAGTTGGTTCTCTCAGTTGACTGCAATTTCACAATCAGATATACCGTACGACAGTATTAGAAATTGCTTGTGCTTTCAGAGCACTACAATCATGAAAATAGAATGAGGTTTCTATTTAAATTATGCCGTTTACACGTACATGAAAAGTATGAATATAAACATCTGACTTTAAATGAAAATCTGGTCAATTCATAGCATTTATAATACAATTACTTTCCTTATTTGGTCTAGCAGAACTGTAATATTGCTTAATTATGAGACCTAATGAGTCTGAAGTTTAATGAACTTTTATGCACTTCCTGATGTATGTGATTTCTAACCATTGTGCTGGAAGAAACATTTTAACAGCTTTGCAACAAAGTCTGAGTGAACTTCTGATGGACACAAGGCCAAGGCAAATGTAACTTTAAAACTTACACATACCCGCATGTGATCTTTCTGAAACATCAGCATATTTAACAAGAACATGTAAACGGTTCTGTACCTGATCTTGAAATAGAGCACTGCGATACAATGTGGAAGTGAGTCTGAAAAGTTGAACAGGAAACAAAAGGGGCAAGTTTCTGCAGGCACAGCACAGCCTTTTTTTATGCTCCGCCCCAACTGTTATTGACAGTCTGTGCCAAAACAAGATCGGGGTTGTCCCTGTCAAGGTTGCCATGGTCGTGGACACCTCAACAGGCACAGGCAAGGAGGCATTGGACAGGAGTGGTGGGGGGGTGGGGGGCTTAGTTGGTTGGTTGTCACTGGGATGGAGAGCTAGACTTCAGCTGCAGGAAAGAAGCTTCCTCTGAACCTGCTGTGCGCCTTATGCAAGCATCGCTTGCCCTGAATGGCCTCAATGGAGGGGAGTGAGGAATGCGTTGGGCAGTTTTCACCACCCTCTGCAGTGCTTTTCGGTTGTGGGCAGAGCAGTTGCCATACTAAACTGTGACACAGTTGGTAAGGATACGCTTGATGGTGCAGGGCTAGATGTTCACCAGGATCTGAGGAGGCCGGTGGACCTTCTTTAGCCTCCTCAGATAGAAGAGATGCTGGTAAGCCTTCTTGATCAGGGTAGAGGTGTTGAGGGTCCAAGAGATGTGGACACCCAGAAATCTGAAGCTGGTGATACACTCAGGAAAAGTGACATAAACTGTGGCCAAGATCTGGCAGAATGCTTCTTTGAAAATGTTAAAAGTAAGGCACGGGGCTACAATGACATATAGTTATTATTTAACATATTTAACAACTATACCATCACAAACTCCATGAAAGACAGGACGAGACAGGTCCATACAATGGGAAAAGCACATGATAAGGGATACAAAATACAAGACTCTACACCAATCAAAAACTTTAAAGCTTTCCTGGGATCGAAGGAAACCAAAGCCAACCTCATCCTCTACCTTGGTCATAAAGCTGTTGAACTATGTAAACTGCCAGTCACAGTTCACACACACAAAGGTGGCAGTAGCAGTAAGTCATTTTGGCAAAACCCTATATCTACATGTCACACAGATGTCTTGGTGCTTGCCCTTCACAGGGTACCAGACATCAACAAAGTCAGTCTCATTATCATGGGCACTGGAGAACGTCGACAAAAGATACAGCCTAGAAATCTTGACGTACTGTACCCTAGCGGCAGCAAATGTAATGCAGTCAGGGTAGTCTAGCAACTCTCTGTTGGCTTGTGAGGTGGAAAAACCAAACTTCGCTCAGGGCAATCACATCGTGTATAGAGTCGGTGGACCTATCGGGTATCCTATTGAATCCTATCCAGCAGGAAATTGAAAGTCAACCATTTGTCCCGCCATTTACCGTTTATCCCGTGGGAAAGGAAAGGTTTCTGTTTCAAGTCAATCAAGTCATGATGGTGTCATTAACACACTTTGTAGGCTTGTAGTAGGTCCTCATCCATCTCCATACGTGTTAGCTGGATGTGATAAATGTGTGTGTCAGCTCCTCAAAACATGGTTTTCAAACAGCTAAAGCCCTTCGGTGGAACATGTTTAAAACTCTAAAACCCAACCAGGGAGTGGAAAAACTCGGGGAACTAGGGAAATCCCATCCCTATGATTGCCCTACCATCGCCTATTGCTGTCCCCATGCTCGGATTTCTCCCCGCGCAGCCTAGCGACCCACTATTTGCCCGATGACAACTCCTAATTCCTATGGACAATTCATCCCCTACACTGGACTATTTGAACTTAACACTAAATAGGATTCATGCATTATCATACTGGTTATGTAACCATCCAACCACTTTGTAACATATACCTCAGGTGGCTCTAAATACCATGTTCTATTCTCTGTATATAGATCTTACTGTCCTGTAACTGACCCCAGGCAGATGGGTCAGGCCCTTGAGTCGTGGATCTGCTTGAGGTTTCATCCTATATGTTTCTCCCATTCTTGGGAGTTTTCTGAGAGCACACAGGCAAGCAAATGTTTGGGCACAAGATACAGTGCCTGCTCCAAAGATTCATCACTGGGATGGAGACAAATTGTTGATGGGCAATGGGCTCCTGTTCTGTCAAAACTTCCACCAGCACCAGAGGCTGTTGTGGAACTTGTGAAGTGTTGTTTTGCCAGCCAATGCAGTATAAGGTGTTCATGCAAGAGTAACAACTTACCATTCACGCAACTTTGCAGGTGTGAAGGCTCTGAGGAGATGTACACCAATATTAAAAAGACCGTGACAGTGGTGAGGATAAATACTTGAGTGACAATGACAATTTTGTTAAACTCTTCAATAATGAAACAAGATGCAGATTTTTCTCTCTTTTTTTCATTTTTTCTCCAATTTTTTTGGCAAATGATGCAATACATCTTTTGAAAATAGTCTGTATCTCACTTGTCTACCTTATTAGGTGTATATTTATCAAAAAGTTGACCACTTTAAGCCTTTATATTATTTTTCTGCATATACTGTATTGTCCGCCATCTTGAATTTTGGCACTGAAAATGAAGAAAAAAATTGGAAACAGGTTGTTTTGTATTCAATGGGGTCCTAGCAAGTAAAAAAACACCAATTGCAAAAATCTATATGAATCGTTCCTAAAATAACACAATTCCCCATACTAAGTGGTGTGTTTGTTGCCTGGCCAGACATACATTTTGGCCATGTGAATACATTCATTGCAACACCATTTTGCCACATATCAACAATCCCTTCACTATTCAACACCAACAACATCTTGACATCATGTCCTTTCATTTTGACATAGTGGGCTACCTAGGAGAAGTGCGTCAAAGTTGATCATGTGCCACCAGAGTAATACGCTGGACACCTCGAAGGCCGTTATCCCGCTTATCACCTGGTTGCCACTCTAGGCACTAGTCATGCCTTTATAGCATGCAAAGGAAACACTCTAGGCTATATAGCAATGATCTGTTATACAAAATTATCAGACATCCAAACGTTGGGAAGGCCCATTCAAGTGAATGGAGCATTCTACAGCATTCATTTGTGCAATAAAAATAAAATATTACCCAGTATCTTTAAAGGCACTCCTTCAAAGTACAACATGCACTATTCCAACAAATGCTAAACCCAACAGCAAGTCATTTCATATAATGTGAAGAGGATCAAGGTTGTATTTATTTATGACTACAAACCCCCAAATCTGCGTTTAAATGTTTGTTATGTCTATACAAATCAGTGTACTCTAGACCTACTGAAAATTCCAGGTAATTTTTGAAAGTTAAAAAAATAACAATCAAATGAACAATGATTTTGAACAATATGGGTTATTATTTGAAGGCAATGTGTTTTGAAAACAACACTACGGAAAGTAATAAAAATGTTTTTGCAAAAATGTCTTTGCAAAACAAAACTTGCAGTGCTCAGATAGACAAGGGTTTTAAATAGGGGGAGTTTAAGTAACAAAAGAATATAACAAAGAAAGACTTTGGTGAAGACATTATTTAGAGCCATAAAGAATGTATGTCAGGCACTGTCATCATCATCACTTCATCATCATCATCATTGCCAGAATCAGGGCCCATTAGAAATCACAAACACGACCCCAGCCGTGGCACGACTGGCTGGTGGACCTGCACCATACGCCGGCGAACAGGGTTTGATTCCCGCCCTGTGGTCCTTTCCGGATCCCATCCCCGACTCTCTCCCCCGCTCGCTTCCTGTCATTCTCCACTGTCCTTTCATTAAAAAGGCATAACATTTTTATTTTTTATATATATATATATATATATATATATATATAAATCACAAACACAGATATGACACTGAAAAATGCATTGCACTTCTTATAAAACTCTTGTACTCTCTTGTACCAGGTTACCGGTACCAAGACATTCAGGTAGATACATTTACATCAAATGTATATATTGCATTTCAATATGTTGAATTTATACATTCAGAAAGTCTTACTTAATACATAGGCATAGCCATATTTGGGCTTATAAGCAACAGAGGTTAGTCAAGTCAAGTCAAGTCAGATTTATTTTTAAAGCGCATTTAACATGCACATAGTACAATCCAAAGTTCGCAGGTTAGTTCCTCATTCTAGAATATTCACAAGAGGTGTTTTGCTGTAGGTGTGTTTGCTGTTGCAATTGATCATTCTCTTTTGTTAAGTTGGTGTTTCTTTCCTGGAAGAGGTCTATTTTTGGGGTCAAGTTGTTGTTAGTTAATTGCAGATGGTGTTTCTCATTGGTTAAGTTGATGTTTCTTTCCTGGAGGAGGCCTCGTTCTTGAGTCAAGTTACTGTTAGTTAACTGCAGTAGGACTGTGTAGCTGGTCTGTTTCTGCAGAGTGTTTGGAAGCCATTGATGACAATCAGCAGCAGAACACACAGCAGCTCCACACTCCCGGCGGCATGGGGGGGCTTTGGGGGGCCAGGCCCGTCCTGGAAGTCATCTGTGCCCGCCCTGAACGAGCTTGGCTGCTCCAACCAACCCCAATCCCATAGATTGATTTTGAACACTTATTAAAGGCCTATATTATACGTTTATCAATCTAGCAAGTAGCAAATAAAACGTGTAAAATCTGTATTATTCCGTAGCTAATCAATCAGGAACATTAGGTAAGCCCATCACCTAAATGGAGAGGAGGTTACGTGGCGCAGTCTACTTCACTTCTGCACTAACCCGTCATCCGATGACAAATATAGTTTATCGGCTCGCAGGTAGGCTATATCTCATATCGTAGTTAGTAGAAGTATGCCTAGTAGTTTCTGGGTTTGTTTGATAGCGTTAACCTTTACAGTTTTTTTCTTCTGACCTAGTCGGAGAACAGGGAGCTTACCACTCCAGGACCGAAGTTATCCGTAATTTCGGGGCTAACTCCCTAACACTCTATCTGAAAGTGGTTAGCAAATGAACGAGGATTTTGGTTTTATCTGCGGATTTATTTTTGCATTATTTTGAATATGACTAGCTCCAGTCTCAACAGCACGTCTACTTTTTCCACACGCATCTCAGTTCTAACACACATATCCCCTCTCGCTTTCTCTCTCTCCATCCCTGCGCACAGGGCTCTCTTAAAGGAGCTGCACCATTTTACAACAATTGCATCTACATTTTCATATTGGAATGTTTTGTCAAGTGTAAGCTTAAACTACCGTGATCAATTTAAGTTCCAGTGCCCCCCCTGGAAAGGTGTAATGCCCGTCCGTGAATTTGTGTCTGCCACCGGGTCTGCTCAGTACAGCCACTCTATCTCAGCTCGTGGTTTTAGCTCCTATAGAATCAACACATACATTGTGAATTATGTTGAAATATATAACTAACCAATTTACCAGTTGCCAATTTGGTTGTGCATTCTTCTAAGAGCCCTGTGCAGAAATATGCACAATGTGTACATTCCAGAAATATCCACGCTAGCAGCTAAACTGGAATAGGCGAAACCAGCCGAGATTACAACCGAAAGGTTTATTTTTTTAGAGGGAAAATTCCGTACCTGGAAGGCCATCTTTCCAAGAGTTCTGACTCTTTCTTCATTAACGTAAATGTATTGCCTTTCTTCTTTAACATTTCCATATATTCTCAGAGGGCTCCATCTTAGCTGTAGCCTACTCTTTTTTAATGGTAGATCAGATCCTCTGCTGTATAGTCCTTATTTCATTGCCAGCTAATGTCACACAGGAATTCACACTATCTATGATAAATAGTGCTGGTTAAAAACAGATTATAGGGTAACAAAAGACACCACAGCCAGTCCCTTGATAGATTTAAAAACAATTCTGCCGGTGGTGTGCTACTTCCGATCCGCTGTTGGACCACCATCGCCTTGTCGGTAACCCGCCAGTGAACCGCCAGAAAATCAATGTAAAAGGCCAATAGACCACTAGATCTGCCCCAAGTGAGCCCCTAGAGGCCCAATGATATCATACAGCGTTTTATTAACATGAAACAGTTCCAATGATCTTACCCTGCATTTTCCAACCATGGACCGATTTCCAGGATTCCTTTGTCTCCTTGTCATTCAGACCAATCCAAGCTTCCGTACATATTATTTGCTGAGATTAATTTCGGCCATGGACAGGTGAACAAACTTTCATAATTCATTTTTGTGGTCATGCAGGTAAAGGTACATATTCTTTTTGGTCATTGGGAAATTCTAAATACATTTCTATCAGTGAGGTTTTAAAATCTCCCTTTTTTCATCTACTATCATTCATTCATTTTAGATATATACAGGAGAGGTGTCCTTGTGCTATGGATTTCACACAGTGGCCAATCAACAACCAATCCCATTTAACATTACACAACATCCCATATACAACACAGCATAGTTGCAGCAGTCCCAAACATGCAGTATGTTGTACCCAGGATCTGAAATGGCCCTCTTTCCAGGTACTCCATGAGCTGTCAGTACCACCTGAATGCCCCACCAAAGCAACAAAAACAAAAATAATCAAGAAAGCATTGCAACCTTCATACATAAAAAGAGTATCACAAACATATTAAAGAAATGTGTACATCCCAGTACAACTTACTTGTCACTTTTGTACTGCCTTCTTCACCCATTAACTGATCCATACTTTTATCATTGCTGTATTAACCTTTGGCCTCTTTGATCCATACTTGGAAATATCAGGACAGATGTGCTATCTTTTATGCATAAGAAGTGATTGGTAATTGAAGAATTGTGCAAGGAAGTTCCACACAGAGACATTAGAGGACATATGGAAGAAACATCTGTTAGCTATGAAAAGATTTTTATAATTTGATCAAAACAGCTAGTCCAATTAATTTTGGAGTCTTTCGACAAGAGCTAAATTAAATGTTTTGAAAAGAGATGTACAAAATGTATGAAACCAATGAAAAAGTGTTAACACATTTGCAAGTGATGACTTCTCCAGTGCTAAGTAGGTGAAGATGAAGATCAAGTGGATCCAGTTTCATTGAGTGCATCTTAGCAATCAAGAAAAACTCAACTATAGTGGCCACAGATGGTGCAACGTGGTACTACAAGAGTGTTGGGACGCTGGTTTGTATGTCCAACTTCAGTGGATATATGGACAACAAAGAGCACAGGCGTTTGTGACATGTCAAAACGGTTGATTCTTCACATTATGTTGCAATTTCTAGGTTATTTTAGGATGTTTAAAACGAAATAAAACTCCACATCTAGTCCACAGCACTAACCAATCATTCAAATAGTGGCTCAATCCAACTTCTGTCACAGAAGCAAGCTTTACAGATTTTAGCTGCCTTAAAGTACAACAGATGCTTACACGAGTCAGAACTTAAGTTTAGCGTTTGCAGCCATCTTGAATTTAGTCACGATAAGTCGAGCAACGAGTAAGAATGAACAGGTATGATAAGGGATCAGATTCCAAAATTAATTCAGTGGAAATGCATGGATTCCAGTTTCTTCCAGTAGCAGCAACTGGAATCCATGCATTTCCCCTAAATTATTTTTGGAATTAGATTCATTGGTATGGCATTCTGACTGCATGCTCAACCATGTGTATGGTATTCTATCACAAACAGTGAAGCAAACTGATACCTGATAACTTAGCCTCTGAACTAGCCTATCATACGTGTTGTTGCCTCCTGTAGGTTAACTCATATGGATGGTCAAGAGAATGTTATTGTGACACATTATGAAAGGCTACAAGGACCCTGTGTCCCTTCTCTGATAAAGACAAAGGTTCCACTTTGCCTTAGCCATCCCCATGAGCAGGGGTGTAGTCATAAAATAAGAGGTGGGTAAACTCTGTGATCCCAGTAAGGACTACGCCATGCGATATTGGATTTTTAAAAAAGCCATTCAGAACATGATGACGGTGGAGGTTATTGTCCAATGTTTATATCAATACCAGTGTGGTATTACATGGTTCCTGTTGAAGAATGTAGATATTGTGAATGTGGATATAGTCTGAGCGAATTAGCCTAGAAAAGCGTCAAAGGTGGAAGTAAATATTTGGTATCATTTGAATCGTAATTTTCTGTAGATTAAGCATTTGTGGTGCCTACAGCGCAGATTTGTACTGAAAAAAATATATAGGGCTTTGAATGGAGCATGGCACAATGATTTTTGGGCCAAAAACGTATGTTAGTACATCTTGATATTAGCTGATATCTCTTAAGCCAATTGAAAGATATTCATCAAACTTGGTCTACTTACCCACTACAAGTTGTCAAAGAGCTGGCAAGACAATTTAGGTCTTGAGGTCAAAGGTGAAGGTTACAAGGGGTCACACAAATAACTCACATGCAGTATTTGGTTCATATCTCCAAAGCAGACTGATGGATCTTCATTAACTCTAGTACATTTATTGTCTATACAAGTTAGATGAACTTAGGGACTCAGGGCCATGGGGTCAAAGGTTAAGGTCAGTTTCATCCCCTGACATACAAGGTTATAGACGGTGGAGACATGCTAATCAACATGCCATGTTCAATTCAATTACTGTAAATATAGTGAACTTTTTTTTATGTTGCACAACATAGACTTGGTTGTTTTTGACATGGGGAGTCCCTATCTACAGCACAATGAGTTTAATACCCCTCCTTTGTATATAAGAATCAAGAATCTGATTGCAATTACTGTATGCAAATGTGCTTAGCAGTTACATAACAGTGACATACTTCCACTAGCATAGTCATGACCTGACCAATATCTCTTTCAATATTGCCCATGCAGTCCTTTCCACAGTACAAGCAGTGCTACTTCCAGCTGTAAATTATAGCTTTCTCTGCTGTTGTGACTTTCCATAAGTTAGTATGACTGTTAACTGTGGCCCTTGCTATTTTTCCCTTCATGGACAAGGTGTTGTCCACTTTCTCCTGGCAATTTCTGTGACCCTGAAGACTAGCATTGTCTTCCAGTTTTGATGTTAGTAATGTGGCATGTCCATTGTTATCTGTTCAGTTGAAGTTAGGGGTGGGCAAAAAATAATATCTAAATATTTTGGAAGATTTTGACGGTAGATATCAATAATATAATTAAATACGAATTTGTTACAAGCCACCTTATAATTTCTTACAAAGCACATTAAGGGACACAAAGTATTAGGATAGCAGTTCATTTTCTAAATTTTGTTTCTGAAAGATGAGACTGTTGTAAGAAGCAATATTTTCCCCTGGGATGAATATCAGTATTTAGTTGTGCTCAGTACTGTCTTGATTCATTCTTTTCCATTTCACTGCAATGGATGATGAGACTAACCTGACTCTCGCCAGATGAATTTCGTTCCGCCTAGCTCCACTAATCCATCTGGGATTGATCCATTGGAGTGGTGTTTCAGAAGGCTGGGCCAAAAATCCTTGCATATGATTGGATAAGCCACTTGTCCGTCCTCTATTAACATGCTACTTCAACCACTCACATTGAAGCCAACCCGTGACGCTGAGAACAGTCTCACAGTCGCTTCTACGCTACGTCACATCTATGAAACTCCCACCCTGCGTCCTGATTGGCTCTACCATAAAATCTGGTGCCGAAATCACTCTCAACGGAAGCGATCCCAGATGGATGTGAGTGGAGTAAACATTGGTCTAGTGTTATCTAAATGCGTGCAGTGAGACTTTCAAATGCATGCTTGGTGCCGCCCCTCGAGTTGGGACATTACATTGTTCGTGGCCAGACCCTTAATCTTTCTAGATTACCAGGGTCTGGATTTTCCAGGCTAGAAAATGTCCACTTCCAAATCCAATTGTCCAATTAACAATTACCACTTGACTTAGCACTCTGGAACAAGGCGTCCGAAAGAGACAATGTAGATAGAAGATTTTCCGAAGACTGTTGATCTTTATTCACTGTATTGCAATGATAGTACAGCCCAACCAAAGTCCAGACCAACCATCAAAGCAAGATCAAGATCTCCCCTACGGATGGCTATACTGTACACTATATTTTATACTCCTCAGCCCTTGAGAAGTGCCACCCTCTCACGCCATCTCCATCAACACCCTTCACCAATCAGTACCAAGCAGAGTCGCT
The DNA here is from genome assembly GCF_018492685.1 of Alosa sapidissima. Lineage (NCBI taxonomy): Eukaryota > Metazoa > Chordata > Actinopteri > Clupeiformes > Clupeidae > Alosa > Alosa sapidissima. The sequence continues at coordinate 18,876,238 of NC_055975.1, read as the reverse complement.
TACATTGGTGGAAACCATCTTCCCATCATGCATAAAACTATATGCAAACCTATGTAATGCATAGGTAACATATGTAAATAGTGTAACCCTAAGTTTTTCTGGTTCCTTCCAGTTTGGTGAAATAAGGCCTTATCTTATTCTCTTCCTAGCTAGACAGGCCCTAACTCGTAAGGCACAGTGGCCTCCTCATCCCTGTCCTGTCCAGTCCTCACCAGCTTGATAACACCCCCTCTCCCTTAACCATGTAAGGAGGAGATCCTCTCATCCTGGTACCCCCAGTACTTTATGAAACCCATGATTACATCCCTTCACATCCTGAAAACCCACCATAATACCTAGTAGAATCCTAGGTAATATCAGTCCGCTGCTGCCGTTGTTTATATGCCTACTACCAACTTCAGGGAACAAAGTATAACTATTGCAATGCGATGCAAGGGTAGTTTTTCAGTATTCTATCAACATAGACATTTACATCAATTGTCTGGCGTTATAATTTAAGTTGAAGGAAATAGCTGTAGATGACAATGTTTATCAGATGTTTGACAGAAATGGTTTGGATTTAATCTAAAACTCTGAACTGAAACAGTTATTTTAAAACAGGTATTCACACAGATGTTTGCATTTTTAAAACAGCAAATTATTTAGATTTCCCCTGGTTTCAGAGAGGCTACTACTACAATACTAAAACTAGATGTACCGCAGAGCGGTACAAAATATGACCGCCGCCCAGTCCAGCACATTTTTTCCACAAAAATAAATCACGCTGAAAGGCCTATATGATTCTAACGGTCTCACTAAATTGCATTATCCACACTCAATTCTCACTGGTATCTGCTAGACAACAAGTACCAACACATGATTAGTTCATAGATTTCACATGTAAAATTCATTTTATACAACCCCAGCTCCATCTTGCCTGTTCATAATTCTGAGAAATTCTTGAATTGTGTGCATGTGTGCGTGTACATGTTTATGTTTTTGCCTGCGTATGCGTATGTGTGTTTGTGCATGTGCATGCATGCGTACATATGTCTACTGTGTGAGTATGTGTCATACGTATGATAACTGTGAATGTATGTGTGTGCGTGTGTATCTGTTTATGCACATGTGTGCACATGGAATGAGTTAACATGACCCCTGGAGGCAAACATACGGAAAAAATTGGTCATCCTAGGCCCTACGGTTCTCAAGATATTCACAGAAAACTGTGTCTGCCCTACCCTCCTTTCGGTGGGTCCAGTACAGCGGGGGGGGGGGGGGGGAATTTCGTGCAGTTTTGACTATGTTAGGTCACAGATACTGTACCTGCGATTACAACACCTCATTTAACTAGGTGGCGCTATACATGAAATGAGTGGTTATGGAATGGAAGTGGTTATGGAATGGGTTGACATGGCCCCTTGAGATCAACATACAAAAAAAAATGGTCCTCCTAAACCTTAAGGTTCTCGAGATATTCACAGAAAACTGTGTCTGCCCTACCCTCCTTTCGGGGGGTGCAGTTCAGCGGGGGGGGCTACAGATCAAAACGAAAAACGATGGTTCCATGCTATCCATATGGGGTTACATGCCCACCAAGTTTCGTCTACCCCGGTCTTTCAGTGTCCCAGGAATCCTTGACGGAAATTTGGACATGCGATATATTATGACCTGCGCGGCGGTCATAATAAGATGTGGAGGTTGAACCAACTGTTTTTATACAGAAAATAAAGTTTGTTTTGCTTTAATAAATGTCTTAATCTTTTTTAATGTCAATTCAGATAGTTGATTGCCTCAGCCAGCTATAGCCTCATGACCTTTAACCTCTACCTGTGACCCCATGATCTTTAATGCCTTATTAGTTAATTTAGGTTTAATTAATTGTTGGGTTTAATGAGGATCCTTTAATCTGCTTGAGAGGTATAAAACAAACATTGCACACCTACTAATTTCATCAAGAATTTATGGTGAGTAAGTACACCACGTTTGGTAAAGATCCTTTTACCAGTATGGGAGATATCAGCTAATATCTATATGTGATAATATACGATTTTGGCCCAATAATCATTATACCATGGTCCATTCAAAGCTGTATATCTTTTTTCTGGTACAAATCTGCACAGTAGGCACCTGCAATTCTTAATCTATGAAATTACGGTTCGATTGATACCAAATCTCCTTTTGCTGTATTTACTTCCACCTTCAACCCTAATTCGCTCAGACTAATAATACAATGTGGTTTTTGAATGTTAAAAGTTGCAATTGGTTAATACTCTTTTGAGAGGTGGATAAAATTTGCCACGTGCGTGGACCGGGTAGTGGAGAGAAGTAAATTTGCACCTCACTTGCTTGTAGGCCTATGACCACCCCTAACACCACGTCCATTTAGCAAAATACTAGACACTCTTTCAGCGCTCTTGTCTTGTAAAACATAAGACAATGAAGGATACAAAAGATAATTCAACTAGGCTATTGGGGCTAAACGTGACTTATGCGATCACTTTGTAACACTCTATGGCGAGTATAGTGTCACAAGTGGGAAGTGACGCCTGTAGTCTGTTTTACCACCTCAGATTGCTAAAGGCATGGGAGAGGTTTATCAAGACATCCCGATCAAAGGTAGGCAACGATGCGTAAGGATAAATGCTGAACATATCGAAGCGTGTTGTCAATCTCTTGAGTTTCAATCAGTAGGGCAAGGCAAGGGTTATTGTTAGAAATTTGCTGTGAACTTGTGTGGTCATCATCCCCACAGGCTCTGATTGAAGTAGTCGTAGATAAATGCATGCGTTTAATGTAAATGTCGAGACTTGAGGGCTTCAACAAAACGGGTTTCAAAAGACCACAAAAAAGTAACGATAGGTTTGCCTTCGATTTAGAGACAAATGTGACAACGCGAGTAGGCTACATGTATTCGCGCTCTACTTTGAGAATTTCAGCTACTTGAAAAAGCGTCATTGCATTCACTTTGACATAAGCCTTTTTTGCTGTTAGACTTTCTATTGACACCCCAACATAACCTTTTATTTGTAGATCGTTAGTTAGGTGGTTTAGAGGCCCGTATCCAAAAGTTTTAAAATACAATTTACACACAGAGGTAAAACACGGCTAACATGAAATGCAATATAATATTTTGTTTGAATAAGTTGGGCATACACTTGCAACAGAGCTCTGCATATCTCGTGAATTCCATGCTTGGATGTTTGTTGGCTTTGCACGTTATTTTAAGGCTGCAACCGATGGCGCATGCTCCGCTTGTTCAGCTGGATTGAAAGTGTCAGTATCTTGTTTCACTTGAGTGGTACATCATGCTTGGTCATGCCTGCACTGGAGGTAATTCGCCTCACTGGGGCGTCAGTGTGGTGGCTGAAGGGATAAACGGCTCTGGGCTTAAGTTTGATGTCTGTTTTTATAGCCTAGCGGCCTATCGACTGCCAGTGTTAGACTATTTGTCCCTTAATGATAGTCGTTTGGGGGTATTAATTAGGCTAGAACTGCATGAATCTTTACTGAAATGCATTTCGGGTAAATAGCCTGGCCTGGAGTAAAACTTATAGAAAACCTTCTCTCCTATAGCTCCGTGTCGTCACCATTTATTTTCAGAATTAGTCCTAAATGCGAATTTAAAAAAAAATTAAAATCACCACCGCAAATTCTCGCAGCAGGATAGGATACACATTTTTTTTTAATTGTGACAAAACTACTTCTGTCTTTGCCCGATATGGCGTTTAGGCTAAGTTATAGGCTAAGGTAGGCTTACCTGTTTTAGGCCTACAATGTATTTTAGGCCTATAACTGAACATTTTTGTTACTATAGCCTAAACTATATTTTTGGGGAGCCACTATGGTCGTGATGGGTTAAGACACATCTTCAAGATACTCTATTCTAGCCGACGGTCACCTCTAGGAAATGTGATCAACGGCCTGAAAAACCATCCGTGGTGACTCTTCTCATGACGAAATTTCCCGCATACAGGCCTAGCAAGAGGCGCCTCATCTGGAACTTGCAACGCCCCGTATGTAAGAGGAAAGCTATATATGGTAGTGGAAGTAGGTGTGGCGAATGCTCCAATTGTGGTCACATGACTTGTGTTGAGAGAATTTGTTGTTCAAGGGATTTGACTGAGAATCATAGCGCAACGTCTAGGCAACCACGTTACCGTGTATTTGTGAAGGCATAACGCAATGGTGTGCAATTCCTAAACTGTCGCCTTTTGCATGATTATATTGTTCTTTGCAGATCAGATGACCAATGTAGGCTAGATAGCAGTTCTCTAATCGCATCGTCTACCTTTTCACTTGAGTAATCGGAGTGTGAGATCAGCGTTGCATGACTCAACACAGGAGTTGCATGCAGTCATCACCTACTGTGCTGGATAGTGGGTGCGTGAACTTAGGATTCAGAGGGAAAAGATAAACAACGAATAAGGTAGGTGTCCATAACCTATAAGATAGACAATGGCGCCTTAAATGGGGTCGATGGGTTGTTTACAGGCAATGTCCTACTGAACTGTATAGTCTCAAGTTCAGTGGTGTAACATTGTGTCTTATTTGTTAGTGCGTGAAGGCTACATACTATCATGAAAATCGCGCTGTGATTTAGAATGTTTAGGAGACAAATGTTTTACATCCGATCGTTGTGTTGGAATGCTTTAGCTATAAAAAAGCCATAATAAAGCAGAGGGACAGCAACACGGTTGACGCGGATCATGTTGTCAACTATAGTCTACATAAGAGAGCAGCACTGAAGCTTCAGCATGTTTTGTCCCTCCAACACTTTTCATTCTATCCGTAACCTTTGGTTGCTCGTGTAGGGTGCATTGTTGCCTCATTTTGTTGCAGTGTGCCATGGCATTAGTGACTCGATAATCCTTTTTCTGCAACAAAGGACTTCTCGTAAATAGCGCTGAGCTGGCTGGGGGGTGGCTGGGTCAGGAAGGGCTCGCGTGTAGTACGCAGTGTTTTTTTTTCTCGATGTATGGAGAGGGGAGGAGGAAGGGAGGGGATGCCCCAGTGTCAAATGCAGCCACTCTGCGCTCTTTTATTTATCTGAACGTCAGGCCATGCGATGGAGTTTATGTTTAAATTAAGAAACGGCAGGGATTAGGTAATTGTGCTTGACGTTGCAAGCCTATTAAATGCGTTACCTCGTTGGTTGAGCTAAAACTGGGTCTTGTGTAACTAGGGCATTGTGCGCCTTGTTTTGTCCCAATAACATGGTTATCCTGTGCAGGAGCTGTGTGTGTCTAACTGTAGCTAGTGTCCTTCAGTCGAGAGGCATGTGCAGTGGAGGCCACTGGCTTTCTTTTCGTCATGCTTTTGTTAAACAGGCACACAATGTAAACGTTGGCCATGTTTCTATGTGAATAGGTGGACGTGTAGAGTAGCTCTTAAATCGTGTTGGTGTGTAGTTCAGTTATTCAGTCACCTCAGAACTCGATCAGGGCAGCTGCTACTGTGCTATTTTGAGGTGCACAGTCTACAAGTTAAACAGGGCGATTGAGAGGCTGCAACTGTACTTTGGATAACCTGTGAATTGCAGTGATAAAAGACAGGAGTGTCTCAGTGCATGGCTGTTAAGAAAAGTCTACATCCTTGTGCAAATGAACAACGTTTACAAAGAATACATCAGCACATGGACTTCTTTTGACCAGGACCTCACTAAAAGCTCAACATATTAGGAGTTGAGGAGCTGCATTTGGCCATCCCTGACACTTTAGTCAAACGCATAGCTCAGTCATTGGCTACAGATAGTATATGGCTTACCTAACACAAGCAGGAAGTGAGTGTCTGGCTCACACTGTGATGAAGGTTTGTGATGGACAGAACGTTATCCTCTACGCCATCTCACTGTACATGGTATCACAAGCAAGTTAGTGGGAACCTTAATGCTTTACTGCCTGCTGCCTCTATTGACATGAGAGACTGAACTGAAACTCCATGTTAGAAAGTCTAATGGCAATGGGGCACTTATTTGTCAATTGTGTGATGGTTAACCATTTAATTAAACAAAAAACATATTTGTTCTGTTGCAAGCACCAATTTTGACTACATCAGACAAGATCATGAGAAGTCTTGAAAATGGACAGGGTTCAATTAGAGTATTTTAAGCCAAATATTGAATGATTAGAATGAGCAATGTGAGTGAGCAATTTATGTTCATTTGTGTTTTAAATCACTAATATTCCATAAGCAAGGTAGAGGACATCTGATCATGTGATGTCTGTTTTCATTTTGATGACTAGGAGTATCAGATTCACAACTTAGACCTTGTAAATCATCAAGGAGTGTCATCCTAAACTGACACAGGTTAAGCTGTCCTGGAGCATAGATAGATAGATAGATAGATAGATAGATACTTTATTGATCCCCAGGGGAAATTCAAGGTCTCAGCAGCAGCATACATACAACAAACACATTCTTTAACAGCAGAAAGAGTAATTAAAGTATATAATATAAAAACACAACTAAGCAGTAAGGACAGTAGAAGATAAAGAATATGCTAAATATACTAAAATACAAATTATACTTAAAATACCTAATACCTAAAATACAAACACTTAATACAATATATAAAATACAAACACTTAATACAATATATAAAAATATACTAAAATACAAATTACAAAAATACAAATTATACTAACACTTAATCTAAATCAATTCTAAAAACAGTATCCACATAGTAGTGATTAATAAATCAGAGGCGCTTGCAATGACTGAGGCAGGGACTGAGCCTGTGATTCTCTGTGCATAGTAAGGTATGGTAAGGTGCTCTAAGGTGCTCTGTGTGAATGAGTGTCATGGTGGTAGTGCAATGGTGATAGTGTCCATGGTGATGGTGCAAATGAGTAAGTCAACAGTGCAACAATGCAGAAATAAAGTAAAGTAAAGTCTATATATTTAACTATTTAAGAAAATGTATAAGTGTGGCCACAGTTCGGCTGTGGCATGGAGGGGGGGGGGGGGGGTTATGCATATGTGCTAATGTGCTAATATGGGGGGGGGGGTATGCATATGTGCTGATGTGCTAATATAGCATGCAAACAGTGAGTCATAAAGACAGTGGTACAAGTGGCTAGTGGACAGACAGTACCAAACATGGAGGGGGTGAAGAGGCAGACAGACTATGTACACACACAGACAGCATAAAGCATAATCATTTGTTTGGGCCTGTTTTTACTCCAGAAATGTACTGTAATTCACTTTCGGTATAAATGCTGGACAGTTTTGTTCTACCTGTGTGTGTGTGTGTGTGTGTGTGTGTGTGTGTGTGGATGTGGATGTGCACACAAACATATCAGAGTCTGGTGCTGGCCTTCAAATACTGCTTTTATCCAGTACAAGAGGAATACATCAATAATAATTTGCCAGGCCCATGTTCCTCTTATAACACTGTTTTATTTTCATCAAGGGATGTGTTTTTAAGCCTGTTGATGCACATGTAAATTCCCTCCGTGTTCATGCCTAAAGAAAGTGATACAAGCCACTGATGAGGCTGTCATCAACGCCCCAGTTGTGGAATTCCCACCCAGACCTCTTCCATTCATGACCCTGGGTTGGGACTAGCCCCCCACTGGCCTACACAATAGGAACTCCCCTGGGCCATCGTTCTCCTGAATAATACCCTCCTCTGTTTTCTTTTCAGTGTGGTACCGATGAATAGAGGAGGCCAGCCCTTCTCTCGATGTCTCAAGCCAATGTGGAGAGGTAGCAGTGGGGAGGGATAAGGAGAAGTGGACGAAGAGGAGGAGAGGCTTGCGCTCCCCTGCCCCTTATTTAATTAATACACAGTTTACAGTATATGTATTTATTTATTTATTTATATTAGGGTTTATTTATTTAATCTTTTTATGCAGAGAACTGATGCCTTCTCTGAGCACTTGGATTTGCATTTGAATTTATTGTTCTGTGCTGACATTCTGTGGGTAATTGTACCCCACTTGGATACTGTGAATTGGGAAGACATTTTTTTTCTGCCTATGACAAGTGGTTTGTGTGGTGTGGCGGGGGGTGAGTCATGAACCCCTTCCACCCCCACACATAACCATCTCCCTCCCCTGACCAGTCACAAGCCTGCCTCTCATGAAAGCCATGAGTTTACCCTTACACCAGAAGCCCAACAATAAGAGAACAGGCAAGCGCATTTCTTTCTTCAACGACCAGGGTGTGACCATGAAGGAGGCCTCCCAGAATGCATCTGAAGGGCCCTACTATGGCCTGGGTGCCCTGGCATCAGAGCAAAGCCACGGTGCCACCTCAGGAGCGGCCAGCTCAGCTGCCGAGGGGCAGCGTATGTTCCTGAACTCTGTCATCTTTAGCCCAGAGAAAGGAGAGCAGAGCCATGGACATTACCAGCAGATGATGCCCATGAAGTGGGCCCTCCAGAACCCCTCCCAGCAACCTCAGCAGAGGCCCACAGGTGGCAGCTGGTCGCAGGGCATCACCATGACGACCTGGACACAGAACTTTGCCCCAAACTTGACTTCCCAAAACACTTTCCCAAAGCAGATTCCTTCTGAGGATATCTCTGCACAGCAGCAGCAGCAGCAGCAGCAGCAGCAGACCACCTCTGCTAGGACTGGTGAAAAGCAGCAGCAGCCACAACAGCAGCACCACCAACAGCAGCAAGTGCCCAGCTCGTCTATAGAGGCCTATAGAGATTCCACTAAAGGACATGCTATGGACTGGGAGCAGCAGCAGCAGCAGCAACAGCCACAGCAGCTGCAACAGTCCTTCCAGCCAAGCCATAAACCTGCAGCACTTAACGCACCGCAGCATTCTGGATCCAACCCGGCGGGGTCCTCTGTGCTCCAGCCTTTCCAGGTGGCCTTTGGACAGCCTAAACAGCACCTGCCGGCTGGCTACTATCAGGTGTTCCAGCAACAAGGTGGCAGGACGTTGCCAAATTTGAGTTACAGCATGCAGACTAACTCGCAGCATCAAATCCAGTCCCTGCAAAAGCAGGATCAGCAGCATGTGCAGAGACAGCAGCAGCAGCAGCAGCAGCAGCTGATTTTGCAGCAACAGCAAGAAATGCAACACCAGTACCAACAGCAGCCATTAATCCATCAGCAATCAGTGCAACAGCAGCCACACCAACTTCAGCCACAAACACAACAGCAGACGCAGCAGACACAACACATACACCAACAGACGCAACAGAAACAAACACAACACATACAGAGCTCTGAGCAAATGCAAGAGTTACAGCCACACTTGGAGCACACCTCTCAAGTCCAACAACAACAGCAACAACAACAACAACAACAACAGCAGCAGCCCATGCAGCATATACATTCACATCAAACACTGCAGCAACAGAAACAGGTGACACAACAGCAGCCACAACCAACTCAACAGCCTCAACCAATTTCCCAACAGAAAAATGATCCACAAATTCAGCAGCACAGTCAACACATCCTAGAGTTTCATCTCAGTAGTAGTCAGTCTCACACTCTCGCCCAGTCCCTCTCAGATCAGCAACAGACGCAGGTCATGAGCCACTCTCATTTTAGTGATAAATCGGCCAAGGACATCCAGTATCCCCCTGATCCCCAGCAGTCTCCTCCCAGAACTCTGCAACCCGAGGAGCCTCTGCAGCCTTCCCACAGGTCACGGCCCCTCTCCAAAGAAGACGGGGGAGACAACCCTTTCCTAGTCCCTGCGGAGCAGAGCCAGGGCCCTCAGGGCTTCCAGGAGCCCCAGAAAGGTGCCTCTGATGGGGCCACGAGGGTCCTGGTGGGGGAGGAGGTGAAGGCGGCGCCCACAGGGGTGATCCAGAGCACACGGAGGAAGAGGAGGGTCTCCCAGGAGGCAAATCTCGAGACACTGGCACAGAAGGCCTCCGAGATGGAGTCCCTGCCATCACAAGTCATGAAGGTAAGGGTGCTTTTACTCTCATGTGGTCCTCAAAGAATTCAAGTCATTTGTTTATTAATTTGCATTTCTGTGATACAATGATAAGGTTTTTTGTAATGTATATTAAGAGCGCTTTATCTTGATTTTGAGCAAGTCAGCACAACAGAGTTGTGCTCAGGGTTGACCTGGTGTAGTTAGTCCATGAAAGAAGAGGGAGTACATTCATGTAGTCATACAATGCACCATCATTTACATGATATCCAAATTTGGTCCACTACATTCAAAAACGAGTGAGGTTCAATGGCCAGAATGACTCCGTGTCAACAAAGACCCAAACGTTTATTCTGTTCTAGCACCAATTGTAATTTCTCTTTGTTCACATGAGCCTGTAGCACACTGTGCAAGCATTCAAGGTATATAGCCAAAACTACAATGTGATTTTAGCCTGTTGCGTTACCAATGCTTGAGTCATTGTTTATGTGACGATTTAACAATGATTTGATTCTTGTATACAGATTTGCATCCTTACTAGGTAAACAAAAGACACTTTATGTTTTTGTTCTTTTGATGTTCAAAGAAAAGATAGTGTAGCTTCATCCCTCTGATTCCTACTGGGCCACTGCTTAAGTGCCTGGTGCAGAGGGCTGTAAAGGTGTCACTTCTGCACTAGTTATTCAGGTTTCAATTGTGCTCACCGAGGCCGGCTGGGAGGTGAGGAGAGGCTGCTCGAACAGGCCTACAGTAAGGCTGCTGCACTGGCCGGCTGTGATCATACTAGCCGCTGTCAACAAAAGGCCCCTGCTTGCTCGTTCCTTAGAACATTGTAGATAAACATGAGCTGGGAGAACCCTTGTAAAACAGGTTTATTATGTAGCTGACTTCTCTTGTTATGGGGACAATGAATGGCTGGTTGTCAGTGGTTCACAACAGGAACGAACTGTCACTATGCCACTTTTATTGACCAAAGCCAGGTTACTCTGACTTGAGTAATTAGGGGGTCTGATGTCAGCTCGGCTAGGAGGTAAGTGTGCTGAGGACAATGGACTTGTGATAGGGTGTAAAACGTAGCTCTTGCTTCTGTTCTAAAAATAGCCTTTCATATTTGGTATGACAATGCATTATTTTGTAAGATGGTTGGGAGTGAGATGAATAGTTTCCTTTGTGTGTGTGAATCACTAATGGACCCCTAATGCATGATCATGAAAGCCTGCTTGTGCGATGAGTCTTTAAGCGACATGCAGCTGTCCTAACTGCCAGCAGAGTTATATTGGTTGTAATAATATTATGATCTGGACTAAATAGTGTTTGATGGGGCTCTTGAAAACATGTAAATGTGTGCAGTTAAGGTAACATTTCACTGCTTTTGATTCTCTGTTGTTTTTTTGTTTGTTTTATCAAAGAAAATGGCAAATGCACATCGCAGTAATCATACGGCGCAGAGGGAGACAAAACAGCCAATGTTTGTAATTGTATGGAGCAGAGGCATATGCATTTGACCTGTGCAAGTCTGTGTGTGTGTGTGTGTGTGTGTGTGTGTGTGTGTGTGTCAGTGGGAGTAAGAGCATATACACGTAGTTGTAAAAATTATAACATTTTGATGTTCACCTTATTATGCATTAAATAAATCTTTAGTTGGTGTATGGCAGTTTAGCCATTGTCAACAGACTGAAAACTTGGCCTTGACAAAGAATCATTTTAATATTGAATTTGCATAGGGACCTACTGTAGAGTACAAGGTGCACATGAGCTTAAAGACCCGGGAAGGACTAAAGAGAGTGTGTTTCAGTTTTGCCATATTATTGGTGCACAATGTATTTTTTTTAGTTCTCTCTCTCTCATTCTGTGGTACCTTCACCTTTGTTTTAGAAATGTGTTTGTTGGAAACTTGAATGCCATCTGTCATGCAGCCCATGCTGTAAACCATGACATTCCCACCAGACTGACTGGTAAACAGCATCATGGACAGACAATGTATAGAGGACCTTCATTAGTGTATTACACACTAGGATTGACATTTACCCACCTGCGACACACATATACACATTGAGTATTGTAACAAACTAGACCGAACAGATTCCTAGGGAATGAGAAAATAAATTTGATTTTAGTTCCGTTTTTGAATGTCAGAGGGTTAATGTTTGTTTTGATTGCATAAGTCTTGGTCAGACATTAAACATGAAACCAGGAAATGTGCACTTACCTGTGATCTGTTGATATCAGTTCATGGTCAAGTATAATCAACAGCGCTCTCTCTCTCTCTTTCTTTCTTTCTTTCTTTCTTTCTTTCTTTCCTTCTTTCCCATCAATTTCCTATCACCCATAGGAACCCCATAGGCCCTGGAGTCCACCGTCGGGTCACTGCCCGAGGGATCGGGAGATGGAGGGTTTGGCAGCCAAGCGTCACCGGGACGAGTCACTCCTCCCTCTCATCATCCCTGTGTCGGTACCGGTGCGGCCCGTTGACCAGGGCTCCCCTCCGGAGCGAGACCCCACAGCAATTGGCCACAGCTGGATTGGCCACACCCCCTCCCACCAGGAACACAAGCCGTCAGTCATTGTGACGCGTCGCCGCTCTCTGCGTAGTTCTCTGTCCGACAACTCTGGCCAGGTATGTTCAAGGCAATGGCAGGATAAATGCCATTTTTAAATTGTATGGATTTAGTGTTTCTCTCGATTAGTGATGATCTAGCTATTCTGATAGTGGTACGCATATTTTTAGACGCTTCCGTTTATTAGACATTGGCATTCAGCGTGGACAGTTTTTATGGCTCTGTGCAAGTGCATGTTTTCGGATCGTCTATACGCCTGTGGTTCCCCATCTTGTGAGCGTGGTATCGCAAGAACGTCTCAAGGCACCTTCTTCACATTTGATACGAATGTTACCTTAGACCAGTGGTTCCCAACCTGGTGTCCACGGACCCCACTAGGGCTCGCGCAAGAGGGCCTTCAAGGAAAAAAGGTTGGGAAACACTGCCTTAGACCAACTGGTTAGATTTGGGAGGTCAAGGTTCAAGTTCACTGTGACCACATGTATGTCCCATTCTTGTGAACATGATATCTCAAGAATGCCTATTTAGTATGAATGTTCCCTTGGAATAAAAGATCAACTGGTTAGATAGCTTTCAACTATATAATCTTAATTTATGACATGCCTCCCCACACAAATATATGTCAAACAGAAATTCACAGCTGTTTTAAACTTACAATCAGACTGAATACAGTCTGAATCACATCAGGTTTAATGTTGCTGTTTATTTAGTCAGATCATTATGATCATGATTTTTAGTTATGATGTAGACTGAAGCATGCATTGTGCATCTGTAGTGGGGAATGTTTCATAATCCAGGACCCCGTTATTCATCATGGTAAATCTATGTCCTCACTCTCACACCGCTAAACTGCGGGGCCTAAATGTAATCACAAAAACTCTTTGGCTCTCAAAAGCTTTTAAGCACCACCATTCTCACTCGCTCTCTCTCTCTTTTTCTCTTTTTCTCTTACCTTTTCCTCCCACCATTTTCCTCCTCCAGAACGGCGGCCCAGAGGACGAGAAGGACGCCGACGGCAAGTCTGGCAAGGTCAAGCGCCGGCCGCGCCCCGAGCCGCTCTTCATCCCGCCGCCCAAGCCGGGCACGTTCATCGTGCCGTCGGTCTACTCCAGCATTACGCCCTACCAAAGCCACCTGCGCTCTCCCGTGAGGATGACCGATGGCGCCGGTTGCGGCGGCGGTGCCCAGGCCATGCCCCCCTACACACCGCCGCCCATCCTCAGCCCTGTGCGCGAGGGCTCCGGCCTCTACTTCTCCACCTTCCTCTCCAACGCCGCCGCCGCCTCCGCCACGGGGAGTCACGTCCTGCCCCCGGTGGTCACCCCCAAGTCTGCCACCCGGAGCCTGCTCCGCTCCAGTGAGCCCATTCTCTTACTCCTCTTTCACTCATGCTTAGCCCTGTGATACCGTTACATTATTAGTCTTTTTTGGACACTTTTTGGTCTTTTTTCACTGACACAGACTGATTTGGATACATCTACAGCTCTGAAAGAGGCCACTGCAGATTTGAATATGACCGCCAACTCATTTGAATGTCATTCAGCAACTGTAGGATGACATCAGAAAAATGTGCAGCCGTCTCTTAATTTCCAGAGCTGTATATGATGGTCGATTATTTCTATTTAATCTCTTTCTGCTACTGAGTGCTAGCACAGCTGCACATTTCTCCCCTGAACAATGATTTTTAGTCATCAGTTTTTGAGTCATCTGTTCAGTAAGGAAACTTCATACTACAGTCAGTTTCTCTACTTGTAGTTGTGTCGGTCTCCATAATGTTCCACTTTGAAGTTCTTCAGTGTTATGAGCCTGTGGATGTCCTGAGAGGGAATGAGGAACTGAGTTTGGGCTTTCACTTGCTCTTTCAGGCAGCTGTGACATCACGCCTCCTGTGCTCTCTGCCATGAGTGAAGCCACACCAGTCAGCCTTGAGCCGTGAGTAATGTACACACACACACACACACACACACACACACACACACACACACACACACACACACACACACTGATTGACTGGGAAGAGACGTGCTAGTCATTCACTCTGTGTACTCTGCTGAAAGTGTGTTTTGGTGGTAGTAACAAAATGCAGATTGAGCACTGCACATTATCCCCTTGTATTTGAATAAAGGCTGGTGAGGTCCAGATGTGTCCAGCTTTGCTAATGGAGGCTCTTTCCGCTCTCCTTTGTGTTGATATCTCACAAGCAGTTAGATTTCTTGATGCTGAACTGCTATTGCATCCTCAACCCACTCCTCAGTCCTTTAGAACATACACAGCCCATGTAAATATGGTGGGTAAACAGCTGCTTTTAGACGGTCCATAAGAATGACACTGGCTGACCACACACAGATTGTAATCTTAATGTGGTCAAGATTTCTGAGAACTATCGTTTCCACCTCCTGAGAACAAACTGCTCTGTTGACATGCAGCTTAGCTGTCAAGTATGTGGCTTTGCAAATGTGGTTAGAGGTGGGTTTTGTTCTCATGCCAACCCCTCCGGTGTCCCTGATTGGATGCTGCACCACTCTCCACTCTCCTTTCAGCGAGACCTTGCCCCCCGTCCTGTCTTTTGTCGGGGTTTTTTGGCTGGCTGTCCAAGGAGATTTAGCCAGTCTCCCAAAAAGCGTCTCGCTCATCCAGATTAAATGCGTGATCCAGGAAGGTGTGTGTGTGTGTGTGTGTGTGTGTGTGTGTGTGTGTGTGTGTGTGTGTGTGCGTGCGTGCGTGCGTGTGTGCGCATACGTTTGTGTGTGTGTGTCTGTGTGTGTTCATTGCATCAATATTCTTGCCTCTAGTAAAGCATGAATCACATGGGCCTTCCCTTATGACTACTAAGAATCTGAGAGCCCAATGTCTGGCATAGTGACTCACTTGTGTGGTTCTGCTGTGGATTTGGGGGAATACACAGCGAGGAGACAAAGCACTTCTTGTTTCCGGGGTAGAGGAGGAAAAAAACGTCAGCCTTTCACTTAACCCAGCAACCAGCCTGGGCAAAGGCCATGCAGATGCAGTCTATAAAGCCTCCTCTTTCTCTCCCAAAGCATGCAACTCACATTTCCATTGTTGACTCTGAATATATCTTCAAGGATATTGCCTTGTTATATACTCGTTTAATATTAATGACTTGCATAACATTTAAAGATGTACAGCTGCCTTTGCCTGCTCCCCCTTTTTCTTGTGGGCATTTGGGAGACATTGGTTGTAAACAGCATGCATCTGCGTGGTGGCCGTGCACGCGTTTCAGATAGTATCACTGAAATGCGGCTCCTCGTATCTGTGGCTGTCATCTAAAGGAGGTGTGTGTCAGGCTATGGCATTTGGCATGGGGAGGGGTATGCGGTGACACATAGGCTTTTGAGTTGTTACGAAAAAACCATATCCTTTAAGCCATTAATTGGACTTAAGTCATCTGTCTTTGAGAGTTCAGGGATCTGTGCTGCTCATGAAATGATTTTTTGGTGTGAGATGTAATGGACTGGTGGGTTATGTAAGTACGGGTGAGTGTGGAAGTGGTCCTCTGTTCTAATTTGGCATAGTCAGTGGTCCAGAAGCCCTGCGTTTGAGTGGGAGGGTGTGGGAGAACATGGAGCTCTGTGGGACAGCAGCTCTGCTTGGTGCCAACTGCTCAGCTTCTCCTATGCTTGCCACCACACACACACGCGCACGCGCACGCGCACACACACACACACACACACACACACTTGAACACACTCTCTCTCACTCTCACACTCTCACACACACACACACACGCACGCACGCACATTTTGACACACACATACTGCACACACACTGCCCACAGAGTTTCTTTTAAACTTGCTCTGCCATTCCTGTGCCTGTCTTTATTGTTTAATTATTGTGTGTTTTCACAAGCGTCAGATGTAGACCTTGTGTGAAAGGCAACTCTCTTGAGCGCCTGGTTGTCTCCATGGTGACAAGGGTCTGTCCTTGAGTAGATAAATGTCAGGCTGAGGAACACTAAGATATAGACTTCAATGCTGTGTCACATAACTCATGTGCACCTCTCTCTCTATCTCTCTTTTTTTCTCTCTCTTTCTCTCTCTGTCTCTCTCCTCTCTCTCTTTCTCTCTCTCTCTCTGTCAGTTTGGGAAGGGAAATAGTGTGGCTTATGTTTTAACTGGTCTCCCTCTGTCTGTCTCTCTTTTTTCCCCTCTCCCCTCTCTCTCTGTCTCTCTCCGACCCTTTTTCAGACGGATAAACATTGGTGGTCGCTACCAGGCCGAGATCCCCGAGCTGCGCGACCGCTCGGTCTCTCAGTCCGACCAGCACAAGGCGGAGCTAGTGTGGGCCCCGCTGCCCGAGCTGGACGCCCAGCCCAAGCTGCTGGAGAGAGGTAGGTCGTCGTCGTTGTCGTCGTCGTTGTCGTCATCCTGGGCTCCACAGTGCCAGATTTTGGTTTCTCCACAGGAGGCATCGCACCACCACCACCGCTCCGCTTTACTGCAATCCACACACAGACCACTGAAACAGAGAAGTGAAATTATAACCCTACCACATTACAGACAATTGGGAATAGGAATCACTCGTATGACACGAGTGATTTAATGTCGCAACAAGAAGGAGGCATTTCCTCTTGCTGTGGAATACTTTGATTTGCTGGTACAGTGTTATAACACTTAGTTCCCTACTGCACGGATAGTTTGGTTAGTTTCTCAGTTTTGTAAGGTTAAGACGAAAGTAGAACTGTATTTTCCAAGGTATGGAACATTGATTTTTGCATCAGATGATAAATAAGGTGCGTGTAGAGGCAAGAATGTGTTGGTGCATGTTGAGGCGAGAATGTGTTGGCCATTGTTTTCAGGGCTATGTTGTTTACACCTATTGATTTATGAAGCTTTTATTTTACAGTTTCAGTGCCAGTTCATCTTACTTCTGTGTTGTTAGATTATATAATTTTTTTCTACTCTGATTCAATGGTGTAGCCAGTTGCACCCACTACACTTGCATTTCGATGTGCTACAACCTAGAATACAGTTCAGAAAATGTCTAAACCTGATTGTACGTTAATAATCTGGGTTTTCGCCTGATTTGGGCTCGCATTTTTCACGACATTGTTCCCCCTGCAGCTTCGGTAGCAAGTGACTGCTACGCTAAACCCCCACTTGCTAGCGAGCTAGCCATCAAGAAACCAAGCTAAACACATACAGGGCTCACAATAAAACGGTCGAGCAAACACACTGTTCAAGAGACTATCAAACCTCATTACAAAAACGAAGTTCACCCAAGGGTAGGCTGCTTACAATTTCAACAGCAACAAAGCCAAGTCTGAGTCCGTTTTGCAGTCTTCTTAGAAACTACAATCTGACTACATTTTCGAGACACGATTGGATACTTCCGCTGAGTCACATCCGGATGTGTTTGGACCGCGACCAGAACGTTTTTTTCTTTCGTTTTTTCCGCGGAGAAGCACTAGGGGGAGACGAAGCACCCACCAAATGACCCAAAAAGTGTTGTAGAACCATCAGAACGACTCTCAACCTGCATAATTAAGGTCATTTTTGCTAAAATTGTTGCATAGGGCTTTTTTAAACTCAGTGATTACGAACACTTAACTACTTGTATAGTAAAGTGGCATTTGATGTAGACTTCATAAGATATTCATGAAATATTTACAAAGGCTGGAGAGAAAAATGGCAATGCTGCTTTGCATTTGTTGGACTTTTATTTTGACAAGTTGTCGTCGTTCTGTCTTCCACATTCATGAAAGGTTTGGTATGAATGTTGAGTCATGTCTCATGAAACAGTCATGAATGCTTTATGTGCAGTTTATGACAGCTGCTATGAATGTGTTATGAACTCACCTGTCAAGTAAAGTATTACCATAATCTTTTTGTTTCAAATGTAGGAATATATATGTGTATGTATGTTTTGACAGGATATTATTAACTCTCTTAAAGACTTTTTGCTTTGTATAATACACCTGACTAAATAAGTGAGTTTAAGTGAATAAGTGAATATAAGAGCTGGGAAACAGATGTACTAAGGCAGCGTAACATGCGCCTTTGTCAGTCTGCAGAAAGCACACGCTATGCCTTGGAAATTTGTCACCACAAAACAGATGTGCACTGTTTTTTGTACATATGCTGCAATACCTAATCAATTGCTTTTAACACTTCTCCTTCCATATGTTTGCGCGACCCTGACCTTTCAATTTAGTGCTCATTCAGTATGACCCCTGACCTTTCAATTTAGTGCTCATTCAGCATTCCCATAGCAGGCAGAATGCATTTTTTCATTCATGTGCATTCTGTTTGCACATACAATGCCATGTTATAAGGCCCATCTTGAATGCTAAAGCCTTATCCCTGTGTGCCAATGCATTCAATGATCAATACATTCTTCTAACAAGCTTCTAATAAGCCAAGGTGAACCCCATTAATCCCATGCATTCTTCACTGATAGAAATGGTCTGATTAGCGTCTACCTTTAATGAATGTTGACTTGGCTCGTTTCTCCTTGCCACCTTGTTTCTATTTTCTGTGCCGCTTGTTTGGCTGAACAGATGCTAGTTTGCCTCTGGTGGTGGTGTGCCCGTACCCTCACCTTTTAAAAAGATGCCTCATTAAAAATGCATGTGTTTCACTCAGACTGAGGCCAGCAGCTTATCTTAATGCCTTCAAGTGGGAGTCTGCATCTTCTGTTACAAGGCAACTCTTGTTGTTCTTATGAAGTTGTCCTGGATTCAACTTAATGATCATTTACTGTCTCTTTCCTTCTCTTTGCCTCCCTCATTCTGTGTCCTCTCTCTCTCTCTTTCTCTACCCTCCCTCCTACACTCTTTTTTTTTTTTCTTTCTTTCTTTCTTTCTCCTTCTCACTTCCTCCCTCTCTACATGTCTCTCTCTATCCCTTTCCTCTTGCACTTTCTTTCATTCTTTTTTATTTATTTTTCTCTCCCCATACCCCCCCCCCCCCCCCCTCTCTTTTGCACACTCTCAGTGAACAACCTCCTCCACCTGGCGTGCTCCAGTGCCCTGACGGGAGGGGGCACTAACCAGGAGCTGGCCATGCACTGTCTGCACGCGTGCCGGGGTGACGTGATGGTGAGTGTCTGATTGAGTGGTCCTGCTCGCTGTCCCCAGCAATGAGCTCATCCCCCAGTGAGTCACGGCTCACCTGGCCCTCTGGCCACAGCTGTGCGTCTGACCGCTGGCTCGATCCTCTTAACACCTCTTAGCACCTTAAATGGCCCCTCGACTGAGTCAGAGAGGGCTGAGCAATTATAGTGACAGATGAAAATGTTGACTTGTGACATACACGTGCACGGTACACACACGTATGGACACATGGGCACTCACACATAACGTATGCTTGCACGCACACCCTGGTATCTGTCACGTCACACAATGCCACAGCTTCAGGGCTTGTCTGAAATCTGAAAGGTTTTATTCAGAGACAATAACTCGTGTTTCTGGAAGGTATTGGTCTTATTTAAGGAAGGCTTTCTTAGGGTTTGTACTTGATGGTCAGTAATGCTGTGGAACTCTGTACCTAGTAGAGATGGCATCCGCCTCCAGCTGTGTGTTCATAGCATTGTTGTCAAGGAGATGGAGGCTGGCTGACTTGCCCACTCACTCTCTCCCACGCTTCATGGTTTTGTGTGGTATGGTAGCATTTCAAACTATATCCACAGACAGTCAGCTGTTGTGAAAGATTATTAAACCTGTTAAAACCTGTTTTTGGCTGTGCAAGGTGACTTGACTGCATGCATGTCCACATATATTTCTATGATTGCAACACACACACACACACACACACACACACACACACACACACACTCACACTACAGTTTTGTGGCATGTGAATGTTTTGTGAAACTAAAGTGAGAAAACGAAACTGATCTTTTTTGCAGGGAGCTCTTTCCCTCCTGTTGTTGGAAACTCCCATATTTCCCAAACCTCACCCGCTGAGCAACTACCACTACTCAGGTACTGACATTCAAATGTTTGAGTTGAGTTTGTGATCAAAAGATAGGGAGATAGATACTTTATTAGGGCGTACTCACACTGGGCAGGGTTCATTTGTACCGTGCCGGAGTACGGTTCTCCCCAGTTCTTGGTCCGGACACACACTGCATACTATCAAACTGTACCCAGGCACGGTTGAGCTGCTGTGCTCTATAATCTTTGCATAGGTGCGATCATAAGCCCAACCGTACCATCCCAGAGTCCACCTCCTCAAGCGGACCGGGTACGGTACGGAGCAAGCACACTGGTCATCAAACCTGACTTTGGGGGGTCAAACGTACTTGAGTACGGTACGGGTGGCATACTGTGAGGGAAAGGAAATTTAGGCAACTAGTGTCTTATGTGACACACACAAAAAACAAGAGAAACATGCAATAGTATTCTACAAAAGTTAAATATAGTGTTATTGTGATATTCTATGCACCAGAGTCGACCAAAAGAGCGGTTACAATGACTGAGTATGCGCCATTGACGGCAGTGCAGTGATGATATGCTATGATTCTGGATGTTTGTTTGAGTTTCTGTTGTGGCCTACATGGGAGTCCGCCCTGTGTTTATGGACATAATTACAGTATGTATGTGCATTATCATCATCATCAGTCAGTCAGACCTCAATGTTGTGTCTGCTCTGTAGGATCTGACCACTGGACGACGACGGAGAAGCGCTTATTTAACAAAGGCATCTCGGCCTACAAGAAGGACTTCTTCATGGTCCAGAAACTGGTATGTGCTCCTCCCGCGCACTCACAACTCTAACATCTTGGAAGTTTGTCTTTGTCGAGGAAAACCCATGAACAGATGGCTGACCCTGTGCTGTGCGTGTGCGTGTGTGTGTGCGTGCGTGTGTGTGTGTGCATGTGTGTGTGTTCACAGGTGAGCTCAAAGACGGTTAGTCAGTGTGTTGAGTTTTACTACACTTACAAGAAACAGGTGAAGATCGGTCGGAATGGAGCTCTCATCTACGGAGACGTTGAGCCACCAGAGACAAAACCAACAGAGGAGGAGGTGGACTTCAAGGTTTGGAAAAATTAAAGTGTGTGTGTGTTTTGTGTGCATGTGCGTACATGTTTAGATGACATTGTCCCAATAAATATTGTATTCATAACTGTCTATTTGCTGTTTATTATTTGTGTCTCTCCCTCGACCTAAGCAGAGCTCTCAGAGGTTGGAGCCTGTCAAGCAGGAGGACGACAGCAGGAAGTGGGAGAGGTCAGCTGACAGGAAGAGAGAGAGCAGTCCCGGAAGAGTGACACAGTCCTCAGTCACCACTGAACACGTATGTGGGAGAGAGGGGATGGGGAACAGAGGAGATGATTGCACTCCATCAGAAGAGGAAGCTGCTCCTTGCTTTTAGAAAGGGCTAAAGTTGGCCAATTCAATGAGCTGCAGAGATGCCTCTTAACTGTATTTAGTTTTGAGACGCGTCAGTAATGACGGTGTTGAACTCTAGTGCCATCTTGTGGCTTGTAGAGGATGTGCACATGTGTTTTTTTAGCTAGTGGGCTTTGACCTTGCTGGCCTGGGGCCAGGTGATTGTTGGGCACAAGTTGTGCAATGTAGAGTTCTGTTACTCCTGTCACTTTCATAAGAGCTGTTGAGTTGAGTTGTGACATTTCCAACTGGACAGATTTTCAAAACAGTTAGACAAACCTCAACAAAGAGTTGTTGGTACAACCTGCCTCTGATTTTGTTTAAAGTCAGCAGACCATGCATGCAGTGAATCCTTTACCACTTTAACAGTTTAACTAAGCATGTACAGTATTTGAAGAAATTGGAGGACACAAATGTCTCATCAATATTGTGTGTGTGTGTGTGTGTGTGTATATAGTCAGATAAAGTGTCAACACAAAAGACCCAGGACAGCAGTCAGAGGGACCAGGCTGTCTTCGCTTCCCAAAAGCCTGATCCTGGACCTGTGCATAAGAGTGGCACCTCTGGATCCGCCACCAAAGGCTCAGCTGGGCAGGAGGGGGAGTTCCCGTGCAAGAAATGTGGCAGGTGAGTGTTGCCGTCTCAGCCCAGAGTGAGGGGGGTGATACATGGGGCAACTTTATGGGAATGCACCGGAACAACAGTACTCAGGAACATTGCCCAGCAGCATTGCTCAAAAATGTTGCTTTGTGTATCATCAGTTTGAGTCTCTAAGTAACCAGTCAGTAAACATGCAAGGTGAAAGCTAGGCTAATATTCCTAAATAAGCCAGTAGATGTTACTTGAATGAGATGGTATGCTTTGTTATCATCACCAGTCATACCGCTAATCTCTTCCTGTGGTTCAGTCCATAAAATTGTTATTTAAAGGCCCACTACTCAACTTAGTAAAAACAATTTAGAAATCATTGTGATGGTTAAATGACCTGTTGTGGTGAAAATGGCAGCTTTCCCTGCTCCCCCTATGGTCTCCTAGCAGAAAACCAGCCTTGCAAGATCTGCAGTAGCGTCCCAGAAGTGTCTGAATCAGAATGTCCTGTGAGAAGCGAGAATAAGCGAGAAACAGGAAATGCTTAAAATTCTCTGGACATACACCCTCTCCCCCCCCCCCCCCCAAGCATGCCAGCTAGCTATCAGATGGTGGCTTTAAGAACCCTTAAAGGTGTAGGTTTTTGAACATTCTAAGTTCCGCAAAAATTTAAGGTTCTAAAATTCTATGTTGAATTCAATGAACCCAGATATTCTTTAGAATGTTAATTTCCCAACATTCCCGTCACACCGGTGTGACGGTACTCCTTTAAGGGTTAATTTTTAGATGTTCATCATGGCAGAACCAGTGAAAAGGCCAAAGACACAGTTGTGAAATATGTACCCCAAAGCTGTAGGCGGTGCTCTGTAGAGAAGAATGCGACAACAAAAGTGAGAAATCAGCGAAGAAATGCCTAGAATTACAGAACGGTCCTGTTAAGACACTCAGTGACCATGTGCTGTGTATGTAGAAGCTTAAACAGAAAAACATCAAAATAAATGCAATCGTTAAATTTTTTGGAATTTCTATAGAATAATAAGTTAATTGTAAAGAACAGCTCAATAGTCTTTATACACTGTTTGTCTGTAAAGGCCAATAAGGTAAATTTGTATTGTCAGGTACAATACAAATTTACCTTATTGGCCTTTACAGACAAACAGTGTAAATAGTATAACAGTAGGCCTAATGAACCTCTTCAATATAGCTCAATAGTCTGCTTGAGTCTCTGCATGAGACGCCTCACAGTGCGTGTCAGGTTTATTTATATTTCACAGGAAACATTCTGACTTTAATAACGCAGATAGAAATCTGTGGTTTGACCAGCTGTGAAGGCAGCCTTGCCCCCCATCAGATTCTAAAGAGCTGCCCGTGGCAACGAGCAGCTTGTTATTATCAACTGTCTCCTAGCAACTGGAGCACAACTGAGATAGGCAGTGCCATGCCCCTGCGGTGTGTACAGTTACTCTGCCTAGAGACCGTGTGCACTCTCTGAATCACTCTCACCTTTCATAGTCTGTCCAGCTCAGTGCCCTACTTCCACAGTCCACATCCCAGTCAGTCTGCAGACTATACAAGCCACAGAATAATTGCACAGTTCTGCTGGGATGACTGTCACCGTGCAATTAGATAGTTATATTTGTGTTACCTTTATTATAAGTCTGCCCAGCCAAGTACTGAGATGGGTTTTGAGCTGGCAGAGGACGCGCAGAGATGACTTACCCTGTACTGTCATGATGAATCAAGTACTTTACCCTTGCTGAGCTTTTGAAGGAAGAGCTGAAGAACTACTAACTAAAACCATTTTGGTACTGTAAATAAAATCTGATCTGAAAAGTATTAGTGTGGTATAGCACAGTATGTTATGCAACAAAGTGTGATGGCAGTGGATATTTTGTGGTTTCTTACAGCGAAACGAAAATCGCCCTTATAATTAGGGGTAAGGTTAAGTTAGGACATTAGACTGAAATACTTCTGCACACAGATAAGTAAAAAACAAAGCAACGTCTCTGATGTTTTGAGTGCGTTGCTCTACTGTATGTCACACACAGTATTATTATTAACGGGAGCTGCTATGGTGTGCCAGTTGTTTTCTTTATATTTTCTCACACAGATAGGTACTAATCACATAGACATACAACATAGAAATGTTGTCATTTGTGAACAATGTCTTCTGCATACATTTCACTGTGGTATGTTTTGACCCTGTGAATTTGACCCTGTTGATGTTTGTCCCTCCCTCTGCCCTGCTCAGGATCTTCTACAAGGTGAAGAGTCGCAGCGCGCACATGAAGAGCCACGCCGAGCAGGAGAAGAAGGCGGCGGCCCAGCGGCAGAGGGAGGCCGAGGAGCGAGCGGCCGCCGCGGCTGCCCTCTCTGCCGCCCGGCAGAACGGCGCCCGGGGCGAGCGCGGAGCGGGCGGCAAGAGCAGCAGCGACGACTCCTCGGATGAAGACGAGGATGCCAACGATGAGGATTGGCATTAGGTGGAGGGAACAGAAAAGTCGGAACTTAGAGCTGTGGCAACAGTGTGGTGTACATTCAATGGCATCCTCTTTTGTCCTGTGCTGGACGAAATGACATTTCAACTGATGTGAAATTTCAAAAGACCATACAGTTAAGTGTGTGTGTGTGTGTGCGTGACGTGTGTGTGTGTGTGCGTGACGTGTGTGTTTGTTTGATGAACAGTGTTGTACGATCTGATGGTTAGGGTGAGAATGTCCTAAAATATACACCATACTGTAAGATGTCTCCCACCTAAACCCGCCATGGCTTCTAGCCTGTAGGAGCAGCCATTTGCTCTTTTAGTGTTTGTGTGTTTTGTCAGTACATGAAGACTCAGTCAGGGACATGGATGTGTGTGCAAAAGCCGTGCGTGTGTGTCTGTGTGCATGACTGTGTGAGCGCGAGTGTGAGTGAGTGTCTACATGTTTCAAAAGCTATCAGGGGTTATCTACCTTATTACTTTTCATTATTTATGGTTTGATATTCATTCGAAAACAGAGGGCTACTAGAAGAGAGTGAGCACCACCACTCTTGTCACTCTCACTCTATTTCTGGAGAGAGCTGCTCTGTCCAGGTCTGCCATTCAAACCAGTTCAGCACTTTTGATGCCCACACGCCAGTGAAGAGACCCTCTCGGACGTCAGGCCAGTGGGTGAGGAGCGGATCCGCCCTCATCACGGGGTGGATCGCTATCTATCACTTTGATTATATCTACCATGAAATTAAAAAACAAATGTGACGAATAGAGAAGGAATGAGTGAACAAGGACAGATAAATGAGTGCACAAAGCTGAGCTGTGCAGAGGACACTTTGTTTTTGTTTGTTTGTTTGTTTTTAATTTTTTTTATCTGCATTGCTTTTTGTCTTCTCTTTCACCTTGTAATTCTCTCTCTCTCTCTCTCTCCTCTCTCTCTCTCTCTCCGTCGTGACTGCCAAAAGCTTGCTTGGCCGTGTCTCTTTCGTGCTGTAAGTGAAGCGCCAGGTCTCTCCTCCTCAGATGCTCCCTTCTCCTCCCCTCTCTCTGGACTTCCTGTTAACGGTCTCTCCCTTTTCAAACGATAGCCTCTCTATGGTTGATGCCTTGTTTGTTTTTCAATTGTTCAAAGTAATTTAAAAGTTATGACTCTGATTTTTATTATTACAACAACAGCTACTATGATATATTTTTAATCACTATTACTGTACTGTTGTCTTGGTTAATTACTGATGATATGATAAAAAAAAAAAAAAAAAACTTTTTATTTTGTTGATAAAAAAACATGTTTGATAAGTGTTACATTTTTTCCCCCTAAATGATGTCCGTTAAAGTTCTGTTGATGTGAGTGGTCAAAGGTGATACATATAACGTATACATATAACAGAACAGCAGTCTTTGACAACAGACTCTGCACTCTGCATTTAATGCATATGTTTCAGCTTTGATTAAACCTACCCCCCAAAGAGCAGCATTAAAGGTTTAGTGAGCAATGTTTGCTGTAAAAAGG
The DNA here is from genome assembly GCF_018492685.1 of Alosa sapidissima. Taxonomy (NCBI): domain Eukaryota; kingdom Metazoa; phylum Chordata; class Actinopteri; order Clupeiformes; family Clupeidae; genus Alosa; species Alosa sapidissima. The sequence continues at coordinate 18,849,923 of NC_055975.1, read as the reverse complement.
AACATGCTTCTAGATTTAAAACCACAATGGGCATGCTGTGCACTTTGAGTCTTGCTGTGAGGCGTTTTGTTATATAGAGTCATTTACATTTTGTAGGCTCAGAAAAAAATGGCTTATAGATGCAATAAATGGCCTGATACAGGAACAAGAACAAAATGCACAGTAACACAGGGAAACATGGTCTTTTTAAAAGCCATGACTTCAGAATTTGTATCATTGTTGTGAGTCAGCAAGCATTTTTATATCTTGGCAGGAAAAGCTACTTAGAGTTGGTGTGCTGTCGTTTCCTGACATGATTTTGAAATGGGTCCTCTGTGACAAAATCAGCATCTCTGCTTGGTTTCCTGTCAATCTTCACTCGATCTCTCGTCTGCTTACCTCCTCTGCCAAGTCGCTCAGGCAACAGCCAGTGCATCTGCGTGTCTACGCCATGAGGATATTGGAGATGCGATCAGCCAAGAATGACAACACTCAGAAATGCTAATTTGTGGTTTCTTCTGTATGTGTTTGTGTGTGTGTGTGTGTGTGCGTGCACAAATGTATGAGAGAGGGAATAAGCTTGCAGTGCATGTGAGTTAAAGCTCATGTGTTTGTGAGCAAGTGAGTAAATTTTAGGTCACATAAATTGTAAGACAAAAAACTCATACCCGATTTTCCTTGACTGTTACATTGTTTTTTACTCAGTGTTTTTGTTATAATTTTATTGTGGTTTTGATCGTTTTTGATTTTCATAAATACTTGTGGGCATTGTGTTGAAATTACCTGCACAGCTGAACTTTCTTTTCCTCTTTTTGTTTGGTTACTCCATAGCCCAGCCCCCTCTCTTATGCAACCAGCCAAGGCAATCAAAGTGTTTGTGAAGACAGGTTTATGATATATTATGTGTAAATGACCCTCATTGCTATTTTCATAAAGGCCTTGTACACTAATGGTGAAAGTGGGAATGAATCCCAGATGCTTTTTACTACAGAGTTAATATTTGTTTTCATTTGATTTTTTTTATCACTTGTGATTTTGTATAATAAAATAAGCAGGGTATAAAGCACCCTGCAGAATGAATGCTGACTCAGAATGAGGGGAATCTTTTCTTCAGTGACTCTTAGATGAGACACATAATGTGCTGTGGTTAATTATTCAACAATTTAGACCCATGAAGATACAAATAATTGTCCTAGCTGTGATAGATTGTCTTGTTTTTATAAATCAGTTTTAGTAGGACATCACTTCAGCTCTGGCAAAGTGGTCCTTAGATTGCACCGTAGGCAGTTTAAGTGCATAATAGGTATTTTTGGGAATTAACTGCAGAATATGGTGTTTAGTCTTATCAATACCATCATGAAATACCGAAGAAATAGCAAGGCTTTGGGTAGGTGCCTGACAGCTCTGGTAGGTATATCGCAAGAATTCCTGACTGGCTGACTTAAAAGGGACTTATGCTTTTCTTCCACAAGGAGACAGCATTGAGTCTAGAGGTTTCACTATTTGAAGAGTGTCCGCATGCTTCCCAATCGGTGGAGCCAGGAACGCAGAATCCCCCACCACACACTCTGGATTTATAATCATCATCGTCGTCTATGTTTCCTTTCTCCATTTGTGTCTGTACTCTCTTGCTATGGGGGAACAACAGCCATGGGCTACCACAACACATCTCCCACCTTCTGATATGAACCACATGAAGGAGTTATCACCGATGTAGACACATTCTTTTGAAGTATTTTCTCTAGGGCCAGCCATGCTCTTTGTAGATTAGAAAAAAGCATGGAAATAGATTGACAGGGCTTTTTAAGGTCAAACTGTAATGTTGGATTTTTGCCATGGCATCTAAAGAATTTAGCCCTTAGCCTTCAGATGCTATGAAGTTATTCAAACCTATTAAAGGTATACGTTTAGTTGCTATATTAAAAGGCTACTACACCATTAATCATATTTTGAACTCCTCGGGGGTTTAAGATCTCAACACAGCAAGTTATTCTACTTCCATGTTCTCGACTTTTCTCAAGTTCGTGTTTGAAGAATGCAAGAGCCTGCTAAATGTAGTTCAGTATGAGTTTATCTGGATCCTGGAAGCAGATCATGGCCCGTTGCCCAGGTGATGTCTGATCACTGATGAAGTGTGAAAATCTTCAGGTGTGCAGGTGTGGTATGAAGACACGGCGCTGGCAGAGTGGTGTTGCGTCTCCTCGTTAACTGGTTTTTATCCTTGTGTGTGTGTGTGTTGTGTTTTAAGACACGTCTGCACAGGCATGCTTTGGCTGGTATAAACAACCTCTCCCTCACACGTTGCCTGACACAAACGTGCTTGTGAAATAAATGACTTCAAGTATGTTTTGTGACATTTGAGTGTGTTTTGATTCAGGCATCACTGGATGAGAGGAACCATTCGGAGCAGAGCGTGTCGGACCCAGTCATCCTAGTTCAGCCATAAAGTCTGTTTCTGTGACTGTAACTATAAAACATTTTTAACAAACTGTCCAAGGAGGCCTGCATAAAAATAGACCTTCCTCTTTTTCCCTTCTTTCAGTGAGCCTGCTAGGTCTTTTCCTGTCATAGTTTGCAGCTGTCTCTGGTCTGAGAGATTTGACTGAGAACAAAGCCCTATGTTCAATGAGCCAAGTCAACTGTAGTGTGTGTGTGTGTGTGTCTGTCTGTGTGTGTCTGAGAAAGAGTGAGAGAGTGACAAGAGCAGGGTGAAATCTCTGTTGGGTCTTGTTGATGTCTGTAATCATGGCAACGGCTGCCCCTGTGACATCACTAGGAAGCCTGTTCCAGTTCTTTCTCTATGGCGGCTCTTGTGGTTTCTGCCGGGTGGGTATAGGGAGTGGCCACACCAGGCAGGAAGGATATGGTTATTTAGACACAGCCAAGACCTTAAACAACCATACCCATATAGTGCATCCAAGGCCAGTGGCAAAGTACACTAGGCCCTAGAGGTTTTGCATACGCGAGTGAAGACAAGTTGTGAGGGTGTGGAGAGTCTCAATGGGGACTGCACAATAATTTACAACAGCCAGTGCTTTTTCAAAATGCATGTGAAGACATGGTTGCATCAGGCAGCAGGGACTTTTACCATCCATAAAGAGAATTGCTTAATTGAATTGCACTGTGACGTGCTAACCCAAGGTTAAGCTACTTATCCATGAAAGAGACCCTTTGTGTGTCTCATAATGTTATTTGAAGAGAGGTGTAAAGTCTGTAATGAAATTAGTTTCTTTTAGCATAATTGAATTGCAGTTTTTGAACAGTTGCCAGAGTTTGAAGTTGTTTTTTGGTAAACCACGTGGATGTGGGGTATTTTAGCATTTTATTGTGTATTTTAGAATAGCTAGAATAATTCAAGAATTAAGGTGTAAGGCGTTGAGGACCATGACTACAGAAATCAAAGAGGAGACAATAGGGCACATCCAAATTACAAACCAGATGTTTATTTAAAAACAAAAACAAAAAAGGTCAAAAGGAATGCTAAAAACCAACAATGAAACCCCTTAGAACATTAGTTGTGTGATATCATCCCACAATAAAATCCAAATGTTAACAATAATATACACTCGTATTTCCAAAATGGAATGGATTATTTCCGAACATTGCTTTATTAATAACGGTTTCATTTTGCTGTTTCTTCATCTTTGGCAACTGTCGGCTCATTGGGGTTGATGAACTACAAGCACAGAAAGACAATGCATTACTTTTCATTGCACTGCTTTTGCAATGCTCAGCTTAATGTCAATATTTATTAACAAAACTGCAAGTAGGTAAGGTAAGATATGGTGTGTCCATGAGGCACAACTAACAGCAACAATAACAACCACGCCCTGCCCTTTGGTCAGAGTTGTAGTCTGGAGATGGAGTTTGACCTCATAAAAGACCATCCTACCTGAGTCAAGGTCTATTTAGTATATGTGTGGCTCTCAGCACCGCCACGCCCAAATCCTGAGGAAAAAAAGAGGGAAAAAAGATGAGATAGAGAAGCTCACACACTACAGCTTTCCCTCCAGCGCCTTATCAGGAAGAGGGAGAACCCAAGGGAACTCCCCGTCCCAGTCCCCTCATTGTGACACAGATACAACAGGATGTACACAAAACTGTTACCATGACTACAAGCGCTGTCAGATGACCACAGTGTAGTATCATACCCTTGACCCATCATAAAGACTTTTTAAACGCAGTAGCTTTGGAGGTATTCTGTGGCATTGGTGTATTCAATTTGCTATGTGTGTGAAGCTATTTCCACAATTTGCTTTGAATTTTCCAGAAGAAAGGGAAAATCAGCCATATTCATGAAAACAGCAGCCAGAAAACAGCAGCAACTCATTCTCTTCTGAGTAAAACAGAGAGAGTTTCACAATAAATAAAGTCTGGCATGTGAAGAGGATTGAGTCATTGATACAGTTAGAGATGCAGCTCACCTTTAGGCCCGAATAGTGCAGCGTAACAGGGATTATTGCAGTAGGGCTTCCCTTCATGCTGTGGAAACAGAGGGGCAGGAGATAGAGTCAGCAATGGACTCTAAAGTGTGTGTGTGTGTGTGTGTGTGTGTGTGTGTGTGTGTGTGTGTGTGTGTGTGTGTGCGTGTGTGTGTGTGTGTGTGTGTTTAAAGACTTTGATTTCACAAAACAGAGGCTTATGCCAATTATGATAGTAAATGTGTGTGGGTTTGAGTGTGAGTGTATGTTTGTGTCTGTGTCTATGTGTGTGTGTGTGTGTACTACCAACCTCAGCGTGTGAGCCTGCAGACAGGGTCTTGTTGCACTTCTCACATTTCAGACAGGGCCTGTGCCAGTCCTTCCCAAGCGATGTCACCCTCTCAGCTATGAACACACACACACACACAAATACACACACACACACACACACACACACAAGCACACACACACACACACACATCAGTTTTTTTGCAGCAACGTTCCTTCAGCACATCCTTCCTGTGTTGCAATCAGTTTGCCTCGCCTCCATCATAGGGTTACTGAAAGCAAAACTATATAAGCCCCTCTGATCCCAAAACAGCCTCCATGATGCATCTGTGACTTGGCCTACAGCAAAGAGCACAAGCCTAGGGAGTTCCAACACACATGTGCCTGCGTCTCCCTATTAGCCCAGTCCCTCCCAGTTACTTAGCACTGGGACAAGCCCAGGGAGCATGACGCACAGGCTGTTTGCCGGCTAAACGGACAATCGCCACAGGAATGCAGACGACCTCTCCCTCCTTCCTCCTACTCTCCCTGTTCTTTCTCGCCCTTGTTAGATTAAGGGGGAAAAAAACAGATAAAGACGGTCTTTATCTGATGAGTAGAGCTGAAACTCATCAGCTCAACATGCGCTGCGGCACTCGTAAAATTGGGAGTCATGATACGGTCATGAGCTTCAGACTTTTTTTTTTTTTTTTTTTTTTACAACCTCGGAGACACTGAATCACATGCTCGCGTGGACAACTACTTTTGGGACGCAAGGATGAAAGGAGTTTCTTGGACATACGTCCACATCTCACCGATGCCAAAGGCCAGACACTTATGAACCCCAGCAGAACAGGCACTAAAATGGTCTTGCAATGAGCGTACAGAGAGACCGTTTTCGGGGTGGTTTCTTAACGGATAGTGAAGTTTTACATGGCCTCGGTGCTTAGTTTAACGACCCTCTGGCCAACGACGTTTGCGTTTTTGAGGAAACGACTCGCAAAATGATGCAAAACATTAAATCTGTAAAAAGCAAAGCACAACCCCATGATATCATGCAACCTCTTTTTTACTACAATCAGTATAACTGTCTGGCCCTCTCCCAACAGACTTTATTTACAACTACAGTCATCAACTTGGACATATTCTGTCAGAGAGCTTTGCATAGACAGCTGGTGTTCTGGTGAAGCTCTCCAAGGCCAAGCCCCATCTATTGCCTCAGAACAGAGAGTACCCTCATAGGGCGGGATGAACCAGGTCCAACAGACCATAAACCTCTCAGTGACATTTTTAGAGTAGGTTGCTGATGTTTCTCTCGTGGTCTTTGGCTTAAAAAATCTTGATCGGATTATCTATGATTGTCCAATTACCTCACCGATCATAAGGGTTTCTTTTTTTGCCCCTTGTTTTTTTTTTTATCTATTTTTTAAATCTTGCACTGTCCTGCACTGCACAGAGCATTTTTGGAGTAATCTGGGAGAACTCTGGGCCAGACACAGATGCTATTGTTTCTCCTGACCTCTCTCCCACAGTTCCTCCCTCCCTCTCTCTCTCCCTTCTTCTGCCTCCTCGTTTGCACCCTCTCTCTATGCATGTCTTTCTCTTCCCCCATCTCTCTCCCTCTCTCCCTCTTTCTGTCTTGACTTCTCCTCCCTCTCTTTCTCACTCCATCTCTCTTGTCTCTATCTGTCTCTGCAGCTGTCCGTACGGGAATCTAATTCAGTCCCTCAGAGGGCCGATGATTATTGTTTTGTTCTCTTTCCTGTGCAAGCACACGTCTTTCTATCGTTTCCTTTCTCTCTCTCTCTCTCCACTGACGCCCTCTTTTTCCAGCATCCTACACTCTCAGCCTCTTCTGCTGCAGTCATGGTGGAGGACCTCCGTTTTCCTATAAGTGAATTTGCACCTGGCCAGTTACAGGAAGGGCAATCTGGGGTCCCTGACAACAATAGAGGATTTGGAGCAGATATGTCAAAAGACATTTTAAGACGCAAATTGATTAATAATCAAGTTCATGACATTCAAGTTGAACATTTTCGCGACCATGGACCAGATATTGAATGTGGAAGGTAGAAGAGTTGGCAGTCGAAAGGAAAAGACTGAGTGTTCATTCATCACTATAGGGGCTTGGGGATTCTTTATCCTTAACAAAGCTTTGAATCTCAATATTTGCTTGCAATGCTGTAAAAGCTATTAGGAAGTCAGCGAGCCACTTGGGTAATATTAGTCATACAGTCTTACTGAGGATATCACTTGATGAATGAATTTTCCTGCTCCTCTTTGGTTTTTTAGCACACAAGTTGTTGTGGAGGGAGGGTGTATCTGACAGCTACTATGAACAGATATGAAAAAATGTATGTTACTGATAAGATAAGGGATGTGTTCTAGTTCAATAATTGAGGGATTGTACAAATGTAGGGAAAAGATGGCCTTCAGCCCAAGGGAAGAGTTTCTGTCCAAATACTTTAAGCAGGTAAAATCTCTCTCTCTCTCTTTCTCTCTCTCCTGCAAGCCTCCCCCTTTTCTACACCCTCCATCTCTCTTTCTTTCTCTCTTTCCCTCTCTCTCTCTCAAATTCAAATTCAATGGTGCTTTATTAGCATGACTGTATGTATGACTGTATCTCTCTCTCTCTCTCTCTCTCTCTGTCTCCTTCACCCTCTGTCTGTCTTATGTGATGAATGCAGTTATGCCGATAAATCCCAAGAGTCTCCGTCCACAGCCGGCCAACTGGCAGTCACAGAGGAGAAGCAACGATTACATCTCATCAGCCATCAGTATATTTATCCTCTCTGCTCTAAGGCAGGAGTCCATGCTGGAATTTACATGGAACTCTCAGGTGCACCTGGGCCAAACAACGTGTCAAGTTAGGACCATGAGATGCCTACATTTATAGCAACTTCATAACTTTGTTTTTGGAAAGACATAATTTCACAATTAACATTCAAAAGTTTGTGCAGAACTTATATATGCTTATATATATATATGCATAAATTTGCATATGCAACTACTTTTAACATACTAGAAATGTTCTCTACATAGATAGACAAGTTTTAAATATATATTTGAGTATAGAGTAATTTGCGCTTTTGCACATACTGCCTGCAGTTAGACTGCAAATAGACTTTCAATTTGAATAACTACAGGAAATTCCTGCCCAAGAGCATGTTGCTTAATACTTCCTACAAAGAACATTTGAGCACGTGTCCTTTTTACACACAATTATGCTGCTTTACCTGTTAATCGATTTATTAATCATGAATACCACCATGCATAATTGGTGCAATATACTCAGGACTAACGGGACTAAATTGTTGATAACTTAACTAAAGTTTAAAAAAAGTTTTCTTACCAAAATACACTTCCTTGGTACACTTTGGGCATTTAGGCATGTTGGCGGTGTTGTGTGATCCTCAAATGAAATTCCTGGTTACTGTTTACTGGGAGCTGCTCTGTCGATCTACCTGGCACGAGCCACAACACTGTCCACTGTGCAGATGTTGAGGAACTTGCCCTATTTATACCGCGGAGAGACGAGAAGAGGGTGCGGCTCTCAGTCAGGCGTGTGTGTGAGTGCGTGCATGCTTGCGTTCGAGTCTTTTCATTATCAAATGTTGCAGTGTATTTCCCAATAATATGTGTCGTGTAGCCTAATAAAAAAAAAAAATACATACCGCGAATTTCTAAAACATCATACATCATTATGATTAGCAGGCTGTCGCAATCGCACGGTGTAGCCTAGTCACAAGTTTCCCACCAAAACCTGATTTCAGCAAATACAGGTGTTGAACTTATTCTTTGTATCATTTACCATGCATGCATGTCCTGACAGCCCACAGACATTGTGTGTCAAAATGAGGCCTATTGTCAGTAAAAACATCTGACAGGATTTCCAACTTATGGAACTGGCAACAGTTATCTACTTAACTTCCGTATTTCACGGAAATATGAATGGTTACACTTGTCCGGTTGTGGAACGGTTACACTTAAGGTGTCGGGTTAGTCTGCAAAGCAAATTTAGAAAAGCTTTCAGCGTATTCCCATTACCTGTGAACTTGCACCCAATGGTGCTTTACAGTATGCTACAACATGCTACGGAGTGCTGATGCTTGGCCAGATCTTTCACACACATGTTGAGCACCTGGTAAATGTACATCCTAATGCATTTCATATTAGAATGGCTCAAAGGGTGGAAGAGTGATTTATGTATATGCAGAATTGCTTAAAGGTCTAGCTCCACAAAATTCCAAGCTCAAAGTAGTGTGACCTTTTCCAAATCGTTTTCAGAAGACTCTTTTTCGCACTTATCCCCATCCATCAAATTGTCGTCACCCCACAGGTACCAGAAGGACCTTCCTCCGTGTCTGATTTCCTGGCAGTTCAGGACCACTTAATCTCCCTCCTGCAGATTCCTAGAAACCTGTCATCACCGATCCACCTTGACCAAGTCTGAGCCAACCATTCTGCCCACAGCTGCAGCCGAAGATATCCATCCATGCGTTCCCGCAATTCCTTCCTCACACTGAAGACAAGGTGTCATGCAGATGACTGATTTACGAAATGCACATGATCAGACACCAGACACCTCTACAATGCATTATGCAGCTGCATGAATTTCAGCTGTTTTGAAGTATGGGTAACCCAACTAAACTGAACCAGAAAATAAAGAGTTAAATATGTTGAAAAAAGATCATGATGGAGCGAGGAAACAACTATTTGGTCACGTGAGTTTCAAACTCTGGCAGACAGGTAATAGTAGTCTAGCAGAACTATTCTGTGTAGAAAAGTTGTTCTGAGCTGCACATTTGCCTCATGCAAGTAACACACTTGTAGTAACAAAGCAGATATTTTGGAGATAATAGATTGGTGTCTGGTCACATGTGTTAAGCACTGTAAACACCAGGGTTGCCAACTTTGGGTGTTTGGCTGGAGTGAGATTTTGTGAAGTCATAGTGCGTGTGCATTACATTTTTCCCTAAAGCTAATTTAAAAAATGTCTGTCCCCTGACTCTTTTGCTATGTATAATCCCTGATTTAGGCTTATTTAAAAAAAAACTAATAGAATGGAAAAGTTTCTTCAAAATGTACAATTAATTTATTGATTGCACTTGAAAACAACCAGTGTTTTTACCCTGTGGCATGGGAGGATTATGAGCCTCTGCGCCCCTGGGCACAGACATGAAAAGGGCCGCCCTACCCACCTGAAAAAGGTAGTAGCTCAGCAATTCTAGGGGGGTCCGGGGGATTGCCCCCCGGTAGAAAAAAGTTAAAAATAACCCCTGATGACCTCTGGCTGAGTTTTGTGGAAAGAAATGGACAGATTGAGACTTACAAATATGAATGTGTGTATGAGTGTACGTATGTATCAGGGATGGAAATAAAATATTTTTTCCACCTACCATTGTGGCTGGAGGATTCCAAAATCTACCAGCCACTCAACTTTTTTACCAGCCACTAGAGATGTATGAACATTTGGGGCAGCCGTGGCCCACTGGTTAGCACTCTGGACTTGTTAACCGGAGGGTTGCCGGTTCGAGCCCCGACTAGTGGGCCGCGGCTGAAGTGCCCTTGGGCAAGGCACCTAACCTCTCACTGCTTCCTGAGCGCCGCCGTTGTAGCAGGCAGCTCACTGCGCCGGGATTAGTGTGTGCTTCACCTCACTGTGTGTGCTGTTTGTGTTTCACTAATTCACTGATTGGGTCAAACGCAGAGATCAAATTTCCCTCACAGGATCAAAAAAGTATATATACTTATACTTATACTTATTTGATGAAAAAACATGACCAAAATGATCACGGTTATTGGTATTATTGCGATATGATTAAAATGTGCTGACTTTTTTTCAGACAGAACTCAAATTCGCCTGTCCTTCATGCACAGTTGCAAGAAAACAGAACAGCACTAGTGTCATAAAAGTGGTGTGGCTCCTTTAAAACACAATCCACTGGTGTGAGTTCTGGAGCCATCCAACTTTATCTAACTCTATACTCTTATATCATCTAATTTTAATATTATATCTAGGCTATATTTAACATTTATTTTCTATTTGGCCTGTTATGAAATCATGCATTTCCCAAGCACACTTTTTTAAGACACTTAAATAAAGTACATGCATGCTTAGCATTTTGTGAAAATAAAAATGATGGCTACATAGACAAACTCTTAGCCATGAGCTGTATATCCTCTGATTTTAATATTTACAGATATATAGGTATTTAAGCACAGCTCAGTTTTAAGACACTTAAAGCCTAAAGTTGGAGACAATATAGAAATTGGTAGATTGCTACCATTTCAAAACCGGATTAGGCCTACTCTGGAATGTCTTATTGTAGGCCTACAGGGGATTGCATTACACCTTTGTGTTCTGTAAGCTGCTGTTTATTCTGGTTTATGGTTTGTAGTTGAGCGAAACGTTTGTGAGATATTCCACCTATATGAATTGAGATGAGCACAGAGTTATAGAGTAATATGATTATTTCTTGAAAGTTATTATTTTCTCGCGAACCGTTTATCACAGCAAATAGCGGCTAGCACCGTAAAGTTATTTAATGTGATATCTGTGTGATGACTAGGCTAGCCTACTTTGTGAGTAGTTCAACAGAGAAAAATGGGCGCCCACACTTTGCGTCCGTCTGCCTCATAGGTCTAAATAGCAACGTGCAAAGATTATTTTGAAAACATGTTTTTAAAAGCCTTATTTGTCAATGACCCATTTACATGTAGCCTACATGCATGTTTAAATGTGTCCACTAGTGTATTGTGTGCGTGTGTGTGTGTGTGTGTGTTTGCATTGTCTGGCCTTATGTAGGCCTACTTACCTCTCTGAATTACCCCAGAGATAGCTGATTTCCATGACCAACCCATTTATGAGTGAAGATTCTCCATGACAACCAAACACATTGGACTACTGTGGATTAGGTGCCGACGCAGGCACAGTGGTGAAGAGTGAAGAGGTAATTATGTCCACTCTGTTATTAAATTAAACAGCAATTTCAACAGGAAACACTACAAATAAATACATTTGCAAAGTGGAAATAGCTCATTTGAGATTAGCATGTGAGTGAGTTTGTATATGTATCTGATTTCTTGTGTCTGGTTTGTGTTTGTATTGGACTTCTCGTCACTGTTTAGAATCAGCCTGGCTAAAAGTCAAGAATGTTAATCACCCATGGTTTGATAACCATGTTTTTTTTTTTAAAACAAAAACATTCATTCAGTTCAGTTGTGAGAGAGAGCAGATGAGTTCTCACAATACTTCTAGGTGGTAATCTACAATGATAAGTATGTACATAACTTCAACTCAAACACACACAGATATAAATGAGCTATGAAATAAGAAAGATTAAAATATCATGACATAGGATTTATATCTCATCCGACCTAGATACTGAAGTTGCAGGATTTTTTTTCTCTGAGAGTTGAACTTTGTTGTAGACAATGACAGCTCCCAAGGGGAGGATGAATGTAACATTAGCATCCGTGTTGCCGTACTTACAGTAACAAGTCATTATGCATAAAATGGATAGAGCCTGTGTCAAAGTAGATCCTTTAATATCGATACAAGATAAACATGTACATGTAAATACTAGTTTTAATGTATAATGTAATATAATTAATACTCTCTGACCACTTTCTACAGTTATTTCCTAGTAATGCCATATCCATCTCTCCATGACTCTCCACTGAAGCCCATGGCAGACTAGAATAACTTGGCTCAAAGTAATTTGCATAATCTGATAGCTACAATACTGTTGCCTTTAATGGCTGTGCTGTTTCTAGGTATTAAAGCAAACATGATGGAGAGACTTCAAGCTGCCAGTGCCCCTTTTCATATGCTGACAACATGTGCTGCTGATTGTCATAATCAGCACTTCATGAAGAATGGCCTTTGTGTGGAAGTCTTTAGACGTAATCCCCATCTAATGGCCACAGTAACTGTTGCCACCCCTCGGCTCCCCCGCGGTTAAGGTCATGGAAACTCTGATCGTTTTCCCATTGATGTGCCCTTTTTTAAGCCGAGGAACAACATTGCTGTGTCTCACTCCGGTGGGCATAGCGCCAGCCGAGCCAGCACAGACCCAGCTCGCTTGTACCATGCTTGCCAGGACACTGCCTGCCAGTCCAGTCAGGTTATGGGATGGGTCCTCAGCTCTTCCAGCAGGCATTAGCCGCTGCACAGCGACTTTTTGCTTAAGTGTCTCTGGCACCATCGCTCTGCCTTAATGTGACTGCGGTGGACAGAAAGCCTCCAGAGGGCCAACCGCTGATTTTGCTACCACCAAATTATCACACCCTCAATCATCTCCCTTCACTGCTGCCTCTTAAGGAGTTTAAAACACGTTATCTGATGTACCGTATGTCAACATCCCCTATTCCCGCTAGTATTTGGAACGGATCTGGGCCTAATCTAATGCCTCGCACTGAAGATGCGGGCCACAGTCGGGCCAGACCTCGACCTGATGTGCACCAAACTCGGTCGCTCAGTGGCTTCCAGGCTCCCAAACAAGGGACGGCTGCTATCGAAGGAAGGAGAAGGGAGTAGAACAAAGGCATGGCAGGAGGGGTGGAGCGGGATGAGGAGAGATGAGATAATGCCAACCGTGTTTGAACAGACAGGGGGAGGAAAGAAAAAAAAACAGGAAAGAAAAACAGTTCCCTCGCACGACTTTCAATATCCTGCTTCTCCTTAATTGCTCTGGGCAATTTTTATGACTCTTTATGCCGTGGTAGTTTAGAGCCAGAGTGATGGATCAGGGCTCGCTGAAAAGGAAGAATGTGAAATGGGAGCTGAAGAAAGCATTTCTCGCTGACAGTGTGTATGTGTGTGTGTGTGTGTATGTGTGATAGAGAGAAAGAGAGAGAGAGCATGAGAGAGTGTGAGAGAACACTCACATACACCCTGAAATAAAATATGCGTTGTTATCTTGTTACCATGGAGCTGCCACTCCTGAACTGACATCTGGGATGCCAATCACCTGTCATGAGTAATCAATTATGCTTACATCATAATGGTTACCACATAAACAACTGTTCTGATGACTTGCCATTATCGTTTTGTTTGTTCTGGCTAGCCTGCAGTGACGCCTTGACATCCTCTTATATGTAGCAAGTACACAAGCACAGGCATGATTATTTGCGGTCATTAAAACAACAATTACAGTCATAAGGGGCAGGTGAGGACAGCTATCACTCACGCTTGTAAACATAACGCCCACCCTGTGTAGTGCAACACCTGTCCCTTTGGGGCCATTACAGGGACAGCCCACTGTGGAGCATGATGAAGACTAGAAGCAGAACGGTAATTAACACTTCAGTGCTTCAGATTAACAAATGCTGCGCTGCGGATTTGGGTTGCATATTGTTTAGATGCACTGGGTTGAATTTGTTTTTAGCTTAGCGGGGGCCAGCGATTCGTCTGATAAACATTCGTGCCAATAGCTGCGCTCATTTGATTTTATTTACTGGCGTGAAAGAAGTGGGGATACATGTGGCTTTGCTTACTCGCAGCTACAGTTGTTGGTGTTGACTGACAACTCAACAGTCTCTGCTGGAGTTGTGACACTTCTGGGATGAATTAAACTAATCATTGTGTTATTCATAAACCACATTCATTCACATTCAAGTTACTAACAAAACCTGTTGTTGCAAACTTTTCCCATGGTCCATACGTGACATTTTGGAACAATTTAGCCATAGTTATGGCCTCGCTTTGACCTCGGCAGCCCAATCTCTTTGTATAGAACTTGATTAACAGATGTCTTGGAATCAATTATAATTCACACTTACGTCTCCTAGTTGGCAAGGCTTTTTATGTGGCTTAGTTGGGCTTTGCACTGATCTTACCTTGGCATTTCTCACCACTTTGACAACAGTTTTTTGGTTTGATGGCAACAAATGTTGTTTGACTTGGAGATGACTGAGTGTAACTCCTGTGACTCCTGAGAAAAGGTGTGTGTGTGTGTGTGTGCGAGTGAGTGAGATTGTGTGTGTTTGTGTGTGAGAGGGAGAGAGAGAGTGAGTGTGTGTGTGTATTTGGATGTGTTTAAATATTGTGTGTTTGTGTAGTCTGTTATGTTGTGTGTGGTTTTGTGTGTGTGTTTGCGGATCCTGTTATCACACCATCAGTGGGAGGGGGTGTGGTTGTGTTAGCTGTGCATGCTTTGAGGGCATGTATGTCCTCCATTCACTCTAAAGGAAATAATGACACGACTTCAGAGGAACCACCTGCCACATTTACGAGTTGAACATGGGCTGGGAACACCAAGGCATACAGATTTGGATGCATGCAAATTTCAGTCTACCAGCATGCTTTGTTTGTTTGTGCATTCATGTGGAGAACTTGGGCACACAAACAAAACCACTTTTGAGTTCTGGGCCTGAAAACAACAGCACAACAGAAGAAATAAAAGTTTAATGAAAGTTTCATGGCATTATGGACCAGATTTGGACTCAAAATCACATTCATTATTCCCAAAAGCTTTCAGTTAAGGACAATTTGTAGTTCGCCACTGCCTTGGCTCATGCACAAGTATTTCTATGGAGTAAACAAAAACAGCTTAAAATGCACGTTTCCATGGTAACGAGTAATTGTTTTTCAGAGTTTTCATTCCTTGCTATGGCAACGACAAGAGGAAAGAATGGGCAGAAAAAAACAGGAAGTGAAACAGCACATGGGCCTCTGATGAGTTCTACTAACTCAGCACAGATAAAACTCTTTTGATGTGATTTGAAAGAGCCGGGTGATGTGGGCAATGTTCTTAATTTCTCTATCTCTCTCTCTCTCTCTCTCTCTCTATCTCTCTCACACTCTCTCTCTCTCTCTCACTCACTGTTTCTTTCATTCTCCCCCCTCTCTCACTGTGAGTAGTGCTGCCTGCCATATGCATAGACATCCAAGTGTCACACACTAAACGGTCTTGACTTGGAAGGCTGTAGAGAGGCAGTGAACAAACAAAGCATCTCCAGTCGAGACATTCTTTATTTCCACAACCTCTCAGCAACTGCTACATGACTATGACTACATAGGCAGAGAGAGAGTGTGTGTATGCCAGTGAGAAGAAAGGACAAAGGACAGCTTTGGAGGGCTAGGTGCTGAAAAGAAATAAAAAGCATACCTAACAACTTTAGACAGTAGAAAACATGGGCAGTTTAGCATACAATAGCAAGGCTATGCAAATGGTGCATTCATACAGTCCAAAATAACCTGCTGGTTGAGGTTATATTGCAGGAACAGCTTTCTGAAAGGTGCACATATAGGTTCTATAGATCTTTTTTTCATTGCATTTGGCAGAAAGTCTTATCCCCTTTGAAGATACTACTCTTATCTTGTTGACACTCATAAGTCATATATGAGTCGACAGCTAGCTATCAATTATCTGGTTAGCCAAAAACATTCATTCTAGCTTCTGGTTAGCTTCAATTCAGTGTGAGTCATATGCGCTTATAACCTGACCCTAGCATCTATGAAACTCCCGCCCTGCGTCCTGATTGGCTGTACCATAAAATCGGTTGCAGAAATCACTCTCAATGGAAGAGGTCCCAGATGGATGTGAGTGAAGCTAGGCGGAGCTAAGCGGAACGAAATTCATCTGGCTAGGGTCAGGTTAATGCGCTTACCCCTTGACTTCTCAATTAAAAAGCAATGCTTTTGAAGATATAATGGCAAGGGATGAAACTCATTAGCTATGGCACATGGCTAACATGACTGAAAGCCTGCGAGATCTTCTGAAAACATGTAATTCTCTCATCAATCATCTTGGTTTTTTTTTTTTTGCTGTAGACAAACCCCATCATAGAGTTCCTAATGAGCAGTGGTTGTAAGTGGCAAACAGGGCGTAACGGGCCTTTTCTTATTGACACATTTCACTCATCATAGTCATTTCCAGACGAGAATTAAGCCTGCTGTGTGTGCATTGCTGTGAATAAAGTAGCCTACTACTGAAATAAGACCAACAGTAATTCACTTTCCTTAAAACATGAGTTCCCCCTTTCCTACAGCACCTACATTGTGCGTGCCGTGCTCTGTGGAATGGAGCAAAAGCATGTTCCCTGTTTAAATTTCAGTGAAAGAACAGCTAGATTTACTGCAGGGCTAATAGTCCCCAGATGCCTTTGTGTTTTTGACATTAGCATCAACTACTGTAAATACAAGCCCCTCCAAAACTAACATGTCGTCCCGCCAGCGCTCTCTCTGTAGTTTGAATGTTCACATCAAAAGGATCCATTTGCTGAGCGCTTCGATTTTTCATTCCCCTCTCGTGGACGACGTAGCAATTTTGGTGGCCAAAAAGGATTCTATTGTGTGTGGACTGCAGACACACAAAACTACTGCCCCTGTCCTTTTGGTGAAAATAAACTGCTCAGCCGTGCTGCTCTGGTGTGATTATTAGATGCGGGATATGTTACGGAAAAATGTTTTATGGAAAGCATGTCCAAGTCCTTAGACGTCAACATCTGGTTCTGTCATCACCACGTGCACTCCCTTGCTTGCCCTTCATTGCATCATCTTGATGAGAGCCTTAAAGTCTGCTTTTGGTGTGATTTGTGATTCTAAAAAGCAAGTTTATTTTGAAAATGCTACTCTATGCTCTGTTGGTCTTGCAGGACGTAGGCATTCCCATGCACTTGCTGAGAGGATGTGTCAACAGTGCAGTTGAAGACTTGTCAGCTGGTTGATGATGGAAGGATGACCGTCTCTGGAGGAGGAGAGACAGCCAGTCCTTTGATGAACTATTACCTTAAGGGCTTTGCAGCAGAAAGGGCCATTATAACTATAGGCCTAAATCACCTTCACATGATTTCTCCATATAGATATCTTATGGGTGATTTAGATGCTCTGTTGCTGCTGAATGATGCATGTGTGTATATGTGTGTGTCTACCTATCCATATCTATCTATCTATCTATCTATCTATCTATCTATCTATATATATATCTATCTATCTATCTATCTACAGTTTCTGTCTTTCTCTGTTTAGGGAGGGGCAGCATTATGTTGCCATGGTAGGAAGCTTTGGAGCTTGAGTGACAGTGACTCCGATGACACAACTGATGGCAGGCAGCTCTTAGGGAGAGTGCTTGCACAGAGAGGTCTGTGATGGCTCATCACAGCTCGTATGCCTGGAGTCAGCCCTGCGGCTGCAGATGGTGTCATCTGTTTACCTTAGAGTGCTTTTGTTTGGGTCTGATGCGGTGCGGCTTGCGATCATGGTTTAGTGGGAGGGTGTGTGACAAGGCAGATCAGCGTTGTTTGACACTGAATTTATTCAAGAGTTGACATGACTCTTTTTTCCAGTTTTAACTGTTTGGTGTGTCGTAATCAGCTGTCTCGTGGGTATGGAATAAACACAGCTTGAAATCGTATCTGACTGTTGGCATTATATTGCCACAAAACTGTTTCCCAGCTGTGAGAACTGTTGCTTGAAGGGATTCAATTTGAAGTAATGAACTAGAAGTTGATTTGATACGCTAATGAAAGAATTTATCAAGGAACCATGGTTTGCTTTTCTCTAAAATTTGTTCTTTGTTAAATTATACACAATCCAAATGTGTTTTCACCACACAGTTCTTTCTGACTGTGATGTTACATATTTCAGACAGCTCACTGGATTAGTGTGTGCTTCACCTCACTGTGTGTTCACTGTGTGCTGAGTGTGTTTCACTAATTCACGGATTGGGATAAATGCAGAGACCAAATTTCCCTCACAGGATCAAAAGAGTATATATACTTTCTTATACTTATATATCCATGATGCAATGTTTTTGTTGTGCAGGTTAGCCATGTTGTTGAACTCCATCCTTTAGGACAGCCGAACAGAGAAAGAACAATGGCAGGAGGAGCACAATGCAGTCGTTGAGCAATCCTCACCTCCCAGGACCTGACCAAAATCTGCATGACGTGGAGCCATTCACAAACAAAGACTTGTCTGCAATCAGCAGTGGGAGGTAGACGTGCGTTCAAATAGTTTTCTATTGAAGTCAACCGGTGCCATAACAGTATGTGGCGGCAATACGTTGGCTTCCAGTAAAGTCAGTAGCCAGCGTGGGTCAAAGAGGAAGAAAAAGAAAGAGAGGAAGAAAAAAGAAAAGAAATGAGGCAAAGGCTGCTGTCATTCATACTGAAAGCTTTCAGGCGTGGAAAAGCCAGTAAAAACACAGGTCCCTCTTTGTGTGTTGGCGACAGCAAATTATGTTTCGCATAGTCTATAAATCCCACACACCCTGTTTTTTTGTCCAAGGTATGTAACACTAGAGAAGAAGTCCAAACACAGGCCGTCAGTCTGGATCCAACTCTGTTCTATGTAACAACCAGCTCTGTCATGAATCACAGAAACATCGAGAGAGGAAAGCGACAATATTATTGACCCGATCTGCGAAAGCAGCCCTAAAGCCCCCACTTTCTCACCACACTCTGTGCTGGGACTGGTGTGTCTGGGAGCATAAGCCGTAGAGAGTTGGGGGGATCGGTGAAAAATGAGCTACATGCAGTGGTGAATCAGATGACTCCCATCCAGACCAAAGCCAAGTTACCCCCTAAACTCCTGGAAGGAGAGTCAGATGGAAACCATGCCAGCTGGAACCCAGCGAAGGAGACAGACAGCCACAGATAGTCTGGGGAACGGGGCTGATTTTCTAGGAATGGTAACCATGGAAGCCAAAAAGAAACAGCCATTGTAAATAAATGGGATGTAGGCTATGCTTCATCTTTGCATGCAGCTGATGTGTAAGATAGAATATGGACGTTCTACTGCTTTGTTTTCCCTGCTGCTAAATGAATTGTTTTCACGTTTAAATAGCACTTTTGCAGGCCCTGGATGTACTGTACAGTATAGCTTCATAAAAATGATTCAGCAGCCCACTGTAATGTGCAGGAAAACAAGAAAGCATGTGCAGGACAGTGCCCAACAATTTATTTAACATCATAGGCAGTGTGTGTGCGTGTGTGTTTGTGTGTGTGGCATGTGAGTGTGTTCAATCTGTCAGAATGGTGGTCAGGCACATGTGTGTGTGGCAGAGACATAATCAGTCCCATAAGAAGCGACTCTGCCAGAAAGCAACTGCCCTAAAGGCAACGCCTTTCTCGAGTATGACTGGATGCACTATAATGGCTCCTCTCTTTAAAGGCACTCTAAGCTATGTTGGATAATGTCACAATTCTGTTGACGTTCAAACAAAACAGAGAGCTAGCTCACTACTCCCTCCTCCTCCCTCCCATACAATTGAAACTCTCCTAAATGCACATCTTGTCGGTGATTGGCTAGAACAGTTTGTTATGTTTTAATGGTCCAGGTTGGACAGGTTGTTTTAGTTGCCATTTTTGGAGCCTGGGCTCCAAAAGACCGCATTTTTTTACAGTGTATTCAGGGCAGAGGCAGCTAGCGGATGGTGAGGTGATGTCTGCTGTATGTGACAAAAAATGTTTTAGCTTAGAAACCGCGTTACATCGCTTAGAGCGCCTTTAACTAGGCAACATAACACCAAATGTCTGCATTTCCATGGGAATCTGTGAGGTCACAGAGCAAGCTTTGTAACTTTTGATGTACTCATCTGAAACGTTTCTCTAACGCCCTAAGTTCATCTCCAATTACAAAAGAAGCTGCCTGTTACCTTCTTCAGTATAGAAATCATACACCTAGTTCCTCCAGCCTCTTTGCTGGAGTATTTGTTGATCCACTGGAGGTTATAACATCTGAATATATGGCTGAGTACAACAGTGATGGCCTTTGAGGTTTCATGCTGGGGATCTCTCATAGTTAAATGGGCTGTCACTTACACACAGACATTTTGGAGTCAATCTTGTGTTGCATGAAGGGCACAGTTCTGTGGATATGAAGGTTCCGTGTCCACACCAGGAATTACCGGTAACTATAACAATAATGGCATAAACAACAGTTTTACATATTGCAATAGTTAATACAGTACATGACCACATGTCCACACCCCATACACCCCAGTTACTGGTGTGCTACTGCGTGTACTGCGCTACTGGTGTGAACAGCCCTTTCACGTTTGCTTCTTTTTTTTACCTCGCTTACAGAACTGACTCATCCTTCAAAGTCCTTCAAACTATTTTCATTTTTTTTCACTCACTCAGGGCTTGGAAGTCTTGATCACCCCAAAGTCCAGTAAAACATATGAGGACTGAAATAAACAGCTTGCAACCTCCAAGAAGTCTGTGGGCTTGGCAACTCTCGATCCCCAGCCTCTGAGTGAGTGCAAACATGACTGCCACTTCTCCCTGCTGAGGTCCCTCTCTCCCTCACCCTCTCTTTCTCCTTGTTATCTAACGCCGCTGGCCCTGAGTGGGACTGTTATGTCATAAGCAGGACAAAGGGAAGCCAAAGGGTCTGGAGGAAGGACAGACGGGAGGATCTACCCTCAGAGACTACTGAATTTCCCCTTGTTTAAATTTCCCCTTGGGGATCAATGAAGTATCTATCTATCTATCTATCTATCTATCTATCTATCTATCTGCTGTTATACCCATTAAAATAAACTGTACTCTGCACTCGGCAGTATAGAATAATAACCATTTTTAAAACTAGACAGTCTTGTCTCTTTTTTTTAGTACTGGGGGATGGGTTATACACCAGTGAGTGTGGATGAGAGATAGATGAGACAGATGAGGTTCTTATTGGGGGGGAAAGTGTTCTGCTTTGACACGAGTTAGACAGCGGAAAAGGAGCAGTATATCAAAGCAGCCAAGAGAGCCGGAGAAGCAATTGCTGTTTTTCTTTCTTTCTTTCTTTCTTTCTTTTTTTCATTCGATCTGTGGATAATTTAAGGCCAAAATGGCAGAGAGTCAACTGTGTGTTAACGACTGGGTGCATTTTAGCTCGGCACACTATTTTTATTGTAGGAATCAGTTACAGCATGCCCTTCTTAACAACTCAGCATTTCCAGGCTTCTGAGTTAGTCTTTATTGCCCAGCAGTATAGCACCTTTGGTTTTGCTTTTTTTCTCTTCTATCTTTAATATGAGAAAAATGGAGGTATTAGCGCAAACAACACTAGGGGAAGTTTGGCATCTTGTGAATGGCTGCCATGGTAATCAAACTTGGAAAAGAAAAACAGTCACAACCCTTTACACATTACGTCATTTGACTTTCAGCACTACTGTACTGTAAGACCTGCTGATTCTCGAGACTTGGCTAGTGCAAGTGCTTCCAACGGTCAAGGCCTTTCGGTTAGAGAGGATCAAGGGCAGGGCACCATTAAGGGCTGGACGAGAGTAACTGGAGTGTGTGGTGGCTATTCCACTTGCTGCTCATGTTAGTTTAAAGCTGCAGTTGGTAAGTCAGACAGATTGAGGGGACTTAGCCAACATTTTGAATGTTTACAACTCTCATGCCCCTCCCCCACTACCATCGAGCACCCTCTCATTGAGTTTGTGCTCGTCAGTGCGCACCAGACTGTGATTGACAGTCAGAGCTCACACCGCCCTGCTCTGATTGGACCAGAAGAACCGGGAGCTGTGGATTTTTGCAAAACAAATAACAGGCTCTAGGTGGAGGTAGAAGTGCGGGTTTTTTTCTAAAACCGGCTGATTTATGTTGTTCTGTCGGAGCGTAGTGTCGGTTTCAGTGAATATGATTTATGATGCCAACTGCAGCTTTAAGGACAAGTTTGAGAGTTAGTGCAGATTGTCAACTCATCAAAACAGGAACCATGTCTGGCCAGCATCAGCAGAAATTCTGGTCAACTAGACATCCTTCATCCTGGATGAAAACAATAAGGACATGCTTGCCCATAATGGGTGGACAAAAATAGTCCCATGAAAGAGGGTCAATAAGTGACTGTGGGACAGAGGGGACTGTGAACTAACTTGCCCAGTAGTCCTTATTCAATGACAGCTAGAGGAGTGTTGCAGTTCTCTAATAGCAAAATAAACACAGATGAACACAAAAATGTGTTTACTTGGCCATATTTCTCTGTTTCACATAGAGTGGTTCATTTTGATGTTTGTCCCACACCCTTTTCTCTGACCAGTGGTGTAGTTTATTTCTCCTTTTTATTTCCTTTTATCCCCTTTCCTATCTGCTGAGCATGAGCGTTCCTGCCTTTGTGCGTATGTTGTAACAGCGTCTTCACAACTGTGCGCAACTGATCAATGGAAACATGATGAAAATGTGTTTCAGTGTGCTAAGGAATCATGTCGTTTGGGATACAGTCTCTGGAGGGGTAAACATGAATACAGATGTGGAGGCAACTTTTCTGCAAAATTGGCTTCAATTACGTCTTTAGAAGGCAGCTGAGAGCCGTCTCAAGCCAGTCACCTCCTTCAATCAGCTCCCTTTCGTCAGGCTATTAGGTTCTGAGCGGCAATCAGGTCCAGCTGCCCAGTGTGCTGGAGCGAGCACGTGGATTTTGTTTTATCCACCTGAAACTTTCCACAGTCAAGAATCGGACTGAATCTTGCCTTGCAAATGACACCATTTAAAGATTAAAAAAAAAAAAAAAAAAAAAGCAGGACTCTGGGAAGAGGCACTGTCTGCAATACCTGCAGGTAGTGGTGGTCTGGATCGAGGGCCTACTTTTCTCAGTTGCTGTTCATCCCCCACACACACACACACACACACACTAAAGCCTGGTCTCATTAATGCATTAGGACTAATAAAATCAGCATGGTGGTAGCGAGAGTGCCGTTTTACGGCATAATGACGTGATGACGAAGAAGGTGAAGGCGAGCGAGGTCTGCGCCACCACCATCCTCTCTCTCTCTCCACAAACTTTGCAGGGCTCGTTTGTCTTCGGCTCTGACAATCTACAGACCGCTCTGGCTTCCCAGCAGATTCCACCAATTGCTCCCATTTGAGTTTCGCCTCCCTGTCCGGCGTCCAAGAAAGTGTCTTTTCCCCCCGCTCTCTTGGCGCTCCACATACGGAAATCATCATTTCGCATCCAGAAGCGCTCGAGAGACGGTGGTTTGATGTGGCTCCTGTAAGGCCGATATATTACCAACGCTCGGCCCCTATTAGAGCCTTGAGCTTCAAAAAAACACAAACAGCCCCAAGAGGAAGCTCAGAAGCAGCCAAGGCCTAAGATAGAGAATTAATATCATTTGATTTAGGCTTCAGGAAGTCTCTATAGTGATAAGTAACTATTATGATTAAAAGCCCATGAACCTCTCCTGAACTTGCCCCACTACAGTATGCAATGGATAACTACCTGGTCATGGTCTGATTGCATACGCCACAGCAAATGCTAATCCCCAAGATAATGTTGTTTCACCATTCGCTAATCAATAGCGTGACATCCTCAAAGACTGTTACCAAGGAGAGACTGTTGTACTGCAAACAACATTCCATGCTATTAGGAGAACCACAATGCCTATTTCCTGATTGGGTGTGTGTGTTCCTTTTTTTCCGTGCTTGTTTACTGTACCGTATGGTCTCCATTTAGACCCTTCTGGAGTCCATGGTGTATTGGCTCTCTGTGGCTAACCTGGCATTGAATCATCAAGTGGTAATCATATGATGACTCTGGGGGGCCTCAAAGGCTCCTGTCATCTTTCAACACATGAGAACAACCTCTACTGTCCTCAAAGTCCTGCTGTCAGCCTCAGGCTACCAAGGGTCAGTGGTTAACTGGGAAACCTGAAACTATTCACAGGCAAATGTTGGAAGTATGCAGATAAAGATTATTGTGGGTATGATATTACTGTAAAATAAATTTTCAAAGAGGATTATGTAAATATACAAGAATGGAGGGTGTCTGAGAACCGGCTGTCACCATGGTAACCACCACTCTAAAACACAAACACTGATCTGCTCAGCATCCACAGAAAGGCAGGGAAAAGAGAGAGAGAGCAGAAAAAAATGTTTTCCCAAGCCAAATTTGGGGGGAATGGGGGGTGTGGGGGTTGTGGAGGAATTGGAGCTGGCCAGGCGTGTCGGGGGTTTGTGTGGGAACATTTTCAGACCACTGAAGAATTCCTTCCTGTGAATGACTGGATGACCGCCGTCTGCCAATGCGAGGGGGACTAGCACTAGCTAATGCACTACGACCCTGTAAACCCCCCACAAGAAAGTTCTCTTCTGCCCCCAGAAAGATGATAATAAAGTCATGCTGATGATAAAGTCATGAGCCTGAAACATTAAGGGTTGTGGTTAATCATTAATAAGAAGCCTGTGTATATGTCAGCCAAGCCTGGAGCGGTCACTTTATTCTCTTGCCCACCTAACTTCTTTTCTCTCTCTCTCTCTCTCTCTCTCTCTCTCTCTGTCTCAGGCTGGAAAACCAATCAGACTCAATACAGTGGAAGTATAGAACCGTGACATTGGTGTAAGGATGCTTGCATGTCTGGGAAAATCATCAGTATCATATAAACCAGACTGACTATGTAAAGCAAAGTATAGCCTACCATTAGAACAAATATGATAATTGAGACCAAAACATTGATTCTTTTTACATTGGTAGCAATTAATTGAATTTTGTATTAAGGCTGTAAATAGTTTTTTGCTTGAACACTCTTACTTGCTACACCCCCTTTTCTGCAGTCCCATGATGATGATTGCTCCTGACTTTCATGTTGGTGATGTCAAGTGTCATAAATCATCATCTTCTTGACTGATTTTTTGTGTAGATGACATTTAAGTTTTTTTCTCTCTCTCTCACAATGTACACTATGCACTTCCCATTCATCTGCCCCTTGGGAAGTGAACCTGTGACATACAACCTTTCTGTATCAACGGGTTTAAGCAGGAGCTCCTGACCTTATATGTCCATATCCTACACTCCACATTCCTTTTCATACTACAGACCCACCCCTCCCTGCCTGTAGCCTTCCTCTCTCTCTCCCTCTCTCTATCTCTCTCCATCAATCCATCCCTTCCCTCCCTACAAACCCTTTCTACTCCTCCATCACTCCATCATTTCCTCGCTCCCTTGCTCCCTTGGCTCCATCTCCGTGCGTCCCCTGTTGACGTCCTCTTGGACATAAATCTGAGGTCAGTGGGTGGAGATCCTCATCCCACTGTGATGTCACTCTTTGGACGTCAAACGTGGAAGGCATGTTCATTCCCCCTCCAATTTATCCACGCCTTTTGGGGAAGGGCAAAAATGTGATGATCTTCATATGACCTTTTATCTCAACTTTTATCTGTTTTGATTGTGACTGTTTTGGGGATGGCGCAAGGACAAAAGGGAAGATCTACTCGGTGAAAACTCTGCAGCAGCATCAGAGGAATATGAGAAGAGGAAAAAAGTATGAGGGTGAATTGTGCATGGGGGCAATGAGTAGACTGTTATGAGGGGGTGAGTGGAAAAGTCCTGGATTGAATTAGTGTTAGAAACAGGGATGCCGTTGTAAACATGAGGGATGTAAACAAACAAGGCAGTAAACAGTCATAACAGGAAGTGGAGCAAGCAGAAGGAGATTAAAGCAGATTAAAACTCATCTCTGACAAATATCAATTTTAATGGGGATTTTCCATTATGATTATGTATAACTTTTTACACAGATTTTTGCAGGATGTGTGTGTTTGTCTTTATGCCCATATATGTGTGTGTAAACATGGGTATGTATAAGTGTAATATGCTTGTGTGCGTGTGTGTGCGTGTGTGTGCGTGTGTGTGCGTGTGTGTACGTGTGCGTGTGTGTGCAGGGACTGAAAACGGTAACCGGTTAGAATGTTACAGAAAAACGGTTAATAGCGTTCCTTTAAAAATGACATTGCCCTTACAAATTGATTCATGGCTGGTGGCACAATAAAGGTTTTTTTTTTGCCAATAGCTCATTAGATAGACAAAGCTCCTCAGAGGATAGGGGGAATCAACACTGTTTTGCATGTGAAAAGGGACTGTGTGCCACTGGGTGATTAAAGGGGCACGGTGCCACCCAAACGCTTGTTCCCGTTTTCGGTTACGTTCATCCAAAAATTTTGTTTGTTTCTGGTTTTCGTTTTCGTTCTTTGAACCGTCTAAACCCTGTGTATGTGTGAGAGAGAAGAGAGAGAGAGAGAGAAAAAGAGAGAGAGAGAATAAACTGTGTGTGTGTGTGTGTGTGTGTCTATCTGAGCATTAATGTGTGGAACTTTATGAATAATATATTTTTTATGCGGTGCATATGTTCCATTGTAGATTTATATAGTTTCCTCTCTCACTCCCTGTACCTCTAAATCAGTAAAGGTTTAAACAAAGGTCACATTATTACCATGGTGATTCATGCAGTGCTGCTGGTGGAGAGGAGAGGTCACACAGGTTCACCTGAA
The DNA here is from genome assembly GCF_018492685.1 of Alosa sapidissima. Lineage (NCBI taxonomy): Eukaryota > Metazoa > Chordata > Actinopteri > Clupeiformes > Clupeidae > Alosa > Alosa sapidissima. Next base: position 18,823,047 of record NC_055975.1, on the reverse strand, counting down.
GAGTTTGCACTTTCCCAGTTGTGATGATAATGATAATGGTTGTCTGCATGTGCAATGTCAAGCACCAACCTGTCCTAAAGCAAGTGCTCACTGTACTTCAAATGAGCCTCAGTTGTGGATGGCGTTAAGTGTGCTGCGTTCACATCCGACTGCGACTGGGATTGATCTGTGTCCATATTTGCACCAATGTAATGTCAGCAAAACACCAAGGCTGCTTCCCCAGACAACTCAGTTACATTAGGTGTCTTGATGGGTCAGCCAAAACTCAGTGAGGGATGACTGGACTGTTGCTTGTCTTGGCAAGCACTATCAGGGGGAGGCATGTGTCTGTCAGACAAGCTGTATCTCGACCAGCGGATAAATCTTGTTTTTCCCTGGCCTGTCTGAGGTCCAAGCCAAGGTTAGGCTACAGCTGTCCCTCTCAACAAGTTCAAAGTTTCAACTAGATGTACCGCAGAGCGGTACAAAATATGACCGCCGCCCAGTCCAGCACATTTTTTCCACAAAAATAAATCACGCTGAAAGGCCTATATGATTCTAACTGTCTCACTATGTAAACAGATACACACGCACACACATACATTCACAGTAATCATACGTATGACACATACTCACACAGTAGACATATGTACGCATGCATGCACATGCACAAACACACAAGCACGCACACACACACACACACACACACACGTTTATGTTTATGTGTGTGTGTGTGTGTGTGTGTGTGTGTGTGTGTGTGTGTGTGTGTGCGTGCTTGTGTGTTTGTCTGCGTATGTGTGTTTGTGCATGTGCATGCATGCGTACATATGTCTACTGTGTGAGTATGTGTCATACGTATGATTACTGTGAATGTATGTGTGTGCGTGTCTGTTTATGCACATGTGTGAACATGGAATGGGTTAACGTGACCCCTGGAGGCAAACATACGGAAAAAATTGGTCATCCTAGGCCCTACGGTTCTCAAGATATTCACAGAAAACTGTGTCTGCCCTACCCTCCTTTCGGGGGGTCCAGTCCAGCGGGGGGGCTACAAATCAAAACGAAAAACGATGGTTCCATGCTATCCATGTGGGCTCCGCTGCACGGCGGTCATAATAAGGATATCCCTAAGCCTGGTGGACTGGTGTTCTATTTATCTATCTATATCTGCTGCGCATCCATATAGGCTATATATGTAGGCCTATATGGAACCAAACATAGTCGCACATGCACCAGGGTTGAGCAAAAGTCGAATTGCAATTTTACTTCCTGTTTGCTACCTCAATTGAAATGCAAGTGAAATTCAATAATTGAATTGGAATTTAAAGGCGCTCTAAGCGATGCTGGGTAACGTCAATTCTGTTGACTTTCAAACAAAACAGAGAGCTAGCTCGCTACTTCCTCCCCCTCCCTCCCGTGCTGCTCCTGTGCAATTGAATCTCTCCTAAACGCACATCTCGTCTGTGATTTGCTGGAACAGTTTGTTATGTTTTTATGGGCTAGGTTCCACAGAGATCATGTTTTTTTCCCCCAGTGTATTCAGGACACAGACAGCTAGCGGTTGGTTAGTTAATGTTTGCAGCGCTTTTAGAGCGCCTTTAAGAGCCAGTTTCAATTCGATTTTGGAATTCTGCACAACCCTGACTGGTGTTGTATTTCTATATGCTGCGGCTATATTATGTAGGCCTATGGACCCTTTCAAGAGAGTTCCATTATCAGCATCATAGTTGGCCCCACAAGACTTCCTTTTTAACATTCCATATGTTATCTTAATGCAGAGGAAGTAGATTGGGGCCCAAATAGAACGTTCAAGCATTGTTTTTGTTTTTATTCTTGAAAGGGTCCATATGGAACCAAACATAGTCACACAGATGCAGCACGGAGAGTGAAAAGAAGATGAAAGAGCAGAAAAGAAGGGAGGATAGCCGAGCCACATTATCCTGCACCTGGATGTGGCTGAGGACGGAGTAGAGCTCCAGGCATGTGTGGTGAGGATGACTGTTAGGCTGCTCCATTGCTCAGCTCATCACTCACATATACACACACCCACGCACGCATACACACATGCACACACGCGCGCGCGCGCGCGCACACACACAGACACACACACACAGACACACAGACCCACACACACATACATCAGCACACCCTCACACACATCTGCAGGCGCCACCTGCACTGGATAATTATATGTTAATCTGGGGGCAGAATGGGAGGCTATGAACATCAGTGCACCACTCACGCTGCCAAGGCCCTCGAGAGCCAGCGTTTGGGTGGCACCCCGTGCACCTTTAATCACCCAGTGGCACACAGTCCCTTTTCACATGCAAAACAGTGTTGATTCCCCCTGGCCTCTGAGGAGGGATTGGATTAAATGGGATAAGAACAGACCACAAGAGAATTTCCATCAGCCACGTGATGTAGCCCACTGAAGTCAATAGTTTTCAACACTGTTTTCAGACATGGGGTCAAATGATGACAGAGCCATGTGTGGACATATAGATAATCTGGAAAGTATTTTCTTTCATTGATGTTTGGAGTTTTCTGGAAATTGTCTGTTGTTGCAAGACCATTACCATAACCATATGAACCTGTATAACACATACTGTATCAGATTTAAAAAGCAGATTTCTGTTTTTCTTATCAATGTGTTGTCATAACCATTATGTGAATGGGGGGGAAAGGCTGGATAAAGAGGTTGAGAGCACAGACGCAAGAAGAACAGCAAAGAGAGAGCAGATGTTTGGCAGGATGAGGACGATACTGACTATGATGGTGACGCTGACATTGAGACGGTTCTGCTGAGGCTGAGAGTTTAGTTGGCAACCACACACCAAAGCTTGTGAAGAGAAGTCAAGATGGCTTCATTAGACTCAGTCTCCTTTCAACCAAACTCTTTTTTTAACGGTTTCATTTCTCCAATAGAAGCGCTGTGAGCGCCCACGAGTTGGCAGCCACCAGAGTCTGGACTTGATCTACTCAAGCACTGCTCCAAGCAAGAAACACATAAAGCAGGAAGTGACAGTGATGTCATCACGGCAGAAGCTCGCAGCTGCACCTCTCCCGCCTCTTCTTTTTCACGGGAGTTTCGGTGCGGCGCTGCGAAACCTGATGGGTCCATCCGGCCCCCTGCAGAAACGCTGCTCCACGAGAAATGAGAAATGTGAAGTGAGAGGTATTTTGGCCTTGGGCTCTTCTTCTGTCTGTTGTTATCCATCTCTTAACTGAACCGGTTTTCTCCCTGTTGGTAGCTGACACTGCTGCAATTATAAGCACATGGTCGTACAAGGGCAGCAGTGGTGTTTATTGGTGCCCACCGTGAGTCACTATCAACGGTTAACTTGGCCGAGGTGGAAAAATGCTTACATGCAAAATCGGAAAGAGCCCCAGGCTTCCAGGTGTCCATCCATCATCCACAGTGGAAAGTTTAATAATATCCTGGGATGCTGTAATGGACTTTTTCCTGTATTCTGACCCAAGAATGGCGTTCATTCCCAGGGATTCACTGGAGGAGTCGAGCCTTTTCCCTCTAGTGTCCTACTTGTGGAAATGCACTCTCAGTGTGTGTATGTCTGTGTGTGTGTGTGTGTGTGTGTGTGTGTGTATCTACGCATTCCTGTGGTCTGTCGATCATCTTCAGGGAGTCAGCGCTAAAACAATAGACCCACACAGACAGCCACCCGGTGAAGTCATTGAGCTATGGCTGCAGTTGTGTATCCAGGCAACCACAGTGTTCCTGTAGGTAGGGTCAGAGGAAGCATCACTCAGTAGTAGTTCTAACTCACCCAAAAAACTACACAGGCCTGGTGCGTCTGACCGACTGTGGTATGTTCTGTGACAACAAGAAGCAGTGTAAGGCCACGCACTACCCAGGCCCAAATTGGATGGATGCAGGACCTAGTACAAGAGTACCCAAAAAGAGTAAGGGAAGGTCTGCACGCCAGGTAACTCCCACTCACATGTTTATTTGGCTTGTGATGTTTCGAGGTTCTGTGACACCCTCACATTCAGTGGCATTCCTCACTTGATTTCCTCTCCCTCCCTGATCACCTCACTGCTGCTGAATTCTCCCTAGTCACCCCCTGCTCCAATGATCCACTCCAGCTTCAAAGACCCTACCAAAGACCAGCATCCTGGGTCTGAGCACAAACAATCACCCCTGTCTCAATGGGAATTACATCATGTTGATCAACTTTCCATCCCATTTTACATAACCTCATCTTTTATCATCTTCAAGCTGATGGGTCTTTTCATTTTACTTTGTTTAGTGCAACTTCCTTCCTGAGTCACAAACTGTTTCCGGCTACTTTTATTTGGCTCACATTCTTTGTAAAGCAGTCTTGCAGCAATGACAAACCATAATAGCAGAAGTTAAATCAGGTGAGTGTATAGTAGTAGATGGATGCTGCTCTCCTTGACTGACGTATTTATTATTCAAGCCTCAATGGGGTGATGGTGTCACGGTAAAAGTGCACCAAGTACTTGCCAAACACTCAAGGCAGTGAGTTTTTGCATGTGTCATCCTTACACACCCTTGCAGTGCAGTTACTAGGTGTGGCATTCGCACACACACACACACACACACAGTCATATCATTCAGGTGAACCCTTTCTAACTATGCTTATCAGCTGTATATTTTCATGAACCTTTTTTTTTTATCTCCAGAGTGATTTATGTTATTCTGTTTCCTCTCTATGGCAACAAATGGTGTGTATTAGAAAGATACAATTCATTGCATTGCTTTCCTTTTTATTGTTTACATTACTTCACAATAGTATGAAATCATTCATAATTGCTCATACTAATTGTTGTTTATCCCACCTGAATATTGAAGTTTAGTGTAATTTTACAGTTGTGTGAGAGGAAAAAATATATCTTGTGGTTAATGTTCTGATGACTTCCAGATCAAAATGTTGCAACTGGAAGACACACAGCGCATTGATAACACAGCTGCAAGACACACAGTGGAGGGCTTTGCCTCACGCTATATAGTGATTCAGCTGGATGTGGCGGGACCCCGGGTCAAAGTCTAAGGGCGTACTCACACTATGGCATCCGTACCGTACCCGAGTACGCTTGAATCCCAAAGTCTGGTTCATTTGACCAGTGTGATCGCTCCATACCGTACCCGTCCACGGGATGCTTATCCGGTACTGTTCGGCTTGTGATTGCGCCTATGCAAAGATTCTCCAGCACAGCAGTTCAACCGTGCCTGGGTACAGTTTGATAGTATGCAGTGTGAGTGCGGACCAAGAACTGGGGAGAACCGTACTCCGGCACGGTAAAAGTGAACCGTGCCCAGTGTGGACACGCCCTGAGGGCACTGCCCATTTGGAGAGGGTCCGAACAACTGTCCGAACAACTTTAAATCTGCTCCTTGGCTGGTGAGTGAGTATGGGGTGTGGTGGGGACATAAGGCCAACAGAGGGGAGGTTTTGAATGTCAGACACTAATTTGTTTTTGTCTGGATTTGTTAGTGCTTGTAACCATGGTTTGGACATTAGGTTAAACATTCAGCTTGGAATGCTTAAAAAAGGAGTTGAGTTACCATGGATCAGGATGTTGTTAAATAAGAACATATTTCAATTAAACAGATGGCTTGCTTCAAATAAAACCCATTTTTCATCAGCACACAAGAGGTTATCTGAATTAAGGATGACTTAACAAAAAACATTATTTATCTTTCCACTTTTCATAAAGTAATAATGTGTGTAATCTGTGTACATTAGAAACCGGTTCATGCTGAACAGGTGACAGGTCATTTGTTATTTTAACTCATCTCTGTCTCATTGAATCTCTGATTTATGACTGAAGCAAACAAACTTGACCACAGAAACCCAATCAGTTCTGTACATCCACTTTAATGGGATAATTAAAAAGACAGTAACACACAGATTTAGCTTTCAGAGCTTTCTATACAAAACAACAGATTATTGCCATGGTCGTCATAAATGGTTAAACTAATGCACATTCGCTTAGTGAGAATGTTTTGTCTTTAGCGGTTTCAGTATTTTCTCTTTCCTGTGCTCTGTTTGGTTTAGCTACATGATAAGGGTGGTTAGCTATTCCTCCTAATAACTCCAGCAGAAAGAGGCCGAGAGCCTTATCAGAAAAACAAACACTATCCATCTTGGTGTGTTATATAACTATTTAACAAGCTGATGTGTCACTCCACGTACATGTGTTCATGATGTACATGCATATAGGCCCCATACACATATACAGTGGACACGTGGAGATCTACAGTAATGATCTAAGACCAGCATGCTGTGTGGATGGCTGTGTTTGACTGAGATCAGTCCCATACAAGGCTCTACCCAAGTGGCTTCTCGCAAGAGCAAAAAGGACATAAAACAGAGGAGTCAAAAGAAAAGAATTTCATTCTAACATAATATTTGCACTAGGAGCAGAACGGAACCCAAAAAGCATGAACTTAGCTAGGAATATTAAACTTTATAAACACCTGAGGGTTCTAATACTAAGTGGTTCTTTAACCACAATACTACCACCTTCTTTTATGCACACTTGTCACAGAGCCTACCAATGTATAAGGTCAGTGTGCCAGGGGAAGAGATTTTATTGTGAAAGATTAGCGACACCAAGGCTACAAGAGCCTCCGTGACGTCAAACACGCTCCACTTACTCACGAGGAGCTGTTTGTCTAGGAAAGCCTGTGGCTTGGACTGGTACAATAAGCAGTCCCAGTATCTACACCTTAAAGGTGAAAGGTATGTGTGTGTGTGTGTGTGTGTGTGTGTGTGTGAGTGTGTGTGGGTGGGGGGGGGGTGTTACAGGGAATGTGAGTATATCAGACCACTAGGACTGGGAAAAGGACACCAATTGGCTAGCGTGGGGGTTAGGTGCTGAAACTCAGTGGCTTTTGACTGGAGGCCTTAAGGTAGTTGTTTTTTTTGTGTTTGTAGTTGAAGGTGGAGGGTGACTGGTTGTGCTGTCTGTGCTGGGTGGGAGGGCGGTGAATGTGGCGAGGGGGGGGGTCGCAGGGGGGAGAGCTGAGCGGACTCAGGGCTGGGTGGCTGTGCTGGGCTCCTTCTCGTAGATGTAGCTGCCAACGCCCCCAGTGTTCACTCCTGCACACAAACATAAACACACATGCAATTTACACATCAAAAAGGTGCCATTTACTGCTATCAACTTTAAATGATTTCACAGTACTAATGTGTGGGTTATTGGTGCATACAACAGTCTATTATGTTAACGTGGAGAACTGTAGACCTAGGAATCTTGTCTTGTGCAAACCTTCCCAAAAGCTAGCACAAAGTATCAGGAACACTGGTCTAAATGAATAAACAGACAGACCGCCAAGTTGGAAACACCCAAACACACATGCGCAGACACACACCATAAACACACATCTGTAAATAGAATTCATTCATATTGTTATTAGGATGCATGACAAATAGTTTAGGGTGCACACAAGCATGGAGACAAATGGACTGGAATGGTATGGAAATTACTATGACTGATTGCTTATGCAAGTGGTCACATCTGAGTAGAAGGCCAGATCAGTGCAACTGATGAATTAAGAGAAGAAACAACTCCCTCTACTGGTGAGTATAAAAGATGCAGATCCTGTCATACCTTTGGGGCCAAACAGCACGGCGTAGCAAGGTTTGTGGCAGTAGGGCTGACCGTCATGCTGTAACACACATGAACAGAAAAATTGGTGTATATTTCATATAAATATTTATAGTTTCTCATACATTTCCTTATTTACTGTCAATTTTTTTCTTTTTATTATTTTCTATCACATCTATCCATTCAATCACTTTCTCCATTACACTCTCCCTCTCTTCCCTCGGTCGCCTACCTCTGCGTGGCTTCCAGCAGACAGGGTCTTACTGCACCTCTCACAGCGTAGGCATGGCCGATGCCAGTCTTTCCCCAGCGATGTCACCTTCTCCGCTGCACACGCACACACACACGCACGCACATACGGTGGTGAGAAACGCAACAACCACTACGAAGATCACATCCTTCTTTCCAATATGAAGATCTCTAGGTTGAGGAAGAGGTTTATGAAACTCACCAAAGTAAACCTTTTTATTGCACCTGGGGCAAAGGTTAGCCTCTCCAGCAAAGGTGGTCATACTGCCAGCTACAGAGAAAGAGGAGATGTTAAGTAAAAAAATATTTATGGATTACCACCACATTATTCAAGATGACAGGACAACCCTAGCACCAAGATTCATGAAAATCAACCTGTCAAACAAACCAATGTGGAAATATCCTTGGCAAAGGTAATTAAAATGAATAAATAAATTACAAAAATAAAACATAACCCTTGCTCTTAAGGCTACTTTTCTCCCACTCCCTCCCACTCACACAGATGGTCGGGAAGTTGCATGACCTCTGGACCAGAAGTGGACATGAGAAATGACTCTGCCAGACCAGCCCTAGAATCCCTGGCGGTCACTTGGTTTAACCCCACAGATCAGTCCTCTCACTGGTTCTTTTAGGCCAGTACCTCCTATCCTCCCCCTAACCTTGGGAGAGGCTTCTGCTGTATTCTTGTGGCGTACAACTAAACAACTAAATCAACAACTAAAACCACTGTATGGGAGCTCACAATATAGCTTATAATACAGATAGTATTACAGAAGTATAAAAACCAGAACAAACAGACTCAAAAACAGCTTCTATCCATGGGCCATTAAAACACTTAACACACACATGAACCAGTTAACCTCTGAGCAATACCTTCCCAGAATAACATCTACAACAAAGTTCAATATCCTTTCATGTGCAATAGACTGTCTCTCCCTTCCAAGTGCCATACTGCACTTTTTAAATTATTTATTTATTATGACACCTTTTTACTGCCCTTGTCTTAAATGTTTTAGTTCTTGCTCTTTAGTTGTGTTTATTGTATTGTTTTTTTTATCTATATGCACTTTATCAGATGTAGCAACCCCAATTTCATTGCATAGGCAACTGTGCAATGACAATAAAGGCTATCTGTCTGTCTGTCTGTCTATAATAGTTACCAATACTACTCATACAATCCCTGAATGTTGGGAGTCCCTGTTGCTTTGGATAAAAACGTTGGCTAAACACCCCTCATAGTACCTTGACCTTCACCTTAACTAACAATAACTATAACATCTATGCATTCTGCCCACCTGGGTGAGCTTGTGGTCAGTGAGTGTACCTTTGGAGGGGCCCTTGGATGGGACAGAGGCCGGTTTGTCCTCTGCTTTGGGGGCGCTCACAGGGCCCGGGGCAGGAGCAGAGTTGTTGTTGGCTGGAGTGTCATACACGTAGGAGCCAGCCCCGCCAATGTTCACACCTACACACACACACACACACACACTTAACATAACTCTCTCCCTCCACTTTGAACCTCTCACATACTCCATGTGAAAAAGAAAGTAGGCTATAGTTTTGGAGATGTTCTTTGTATTGCACTTCTCATCTCATCTGTTCTTTATAACTCATCTACTGGAACAGAGTCTAGCCTTCAATGAATTTGCCTGGAAACAGCATTGCACTGCAGCTGAATACACGGAGGACCCACCAACGCTGAAAAGGCAGCCAGCTTTTAATTGTGTCCATACTGTGCTTAAAAAAGGAGTCCAGCTCTAATAGTGATTTTGCTGACAATAACAGACCATTTATAAGAGCACTCCAGAGGCTCCCTGCTGTGCAGTAAGTGTGCCAAATGACAGGGGCCCTGAGAGAGGCAATTGATTGTTCTTTGTTGCAGCGATCCACTTTAGTCCTCGGCAAATCCAGTAGAGGGCAGCACTGTGCATGATGATTGTCACAGCAAGCCGGGGGTGGGGAGGAATTGTGGTGTTCCATATACATCTACTGTGCCTACATAGGCTGGTGGGAAGCTTTTCAGTTCACATTAAAAATTATTATGTAAGCACAAGGCTGTACCACACACACAGACACAGACACAGACACACAGACACACACACACACACACACACACAGGTCTATAAACTACAAATCTACATAATTATATTAATGCAGGTCCTCACCTTTTGGTCCGAAGAGAGCAGCATAGCATGGCTTGTGGCAATATGGCATTCCATCATGCTGTGGATAAGAGAGTGAGAGAGAGAGTGAGAGAGAGTGTGTGTGTGTGTGAGAGAGAGAAGATAGAGTACCATAAACAAAGACAGAACCGAGGAGTTAGGAACTCCATCCAGTACAGCCTACAGCCACCATTTTACTGCAAATGCAGTAATTATGTAGCTCAATTACAGATTGATCTAAAGTCATTACTAATGCAGTCTTAGACATTACAAATGCAGTAAGGGAAAGTTGAGGGTGTTAACAGAGGCGGTCTATTCTATTCATAGACTGAAAACAATGATTTTCATTTTGCTTCGTTCTGAGCAAAATCATTATTTTTTTGTTCCTGTTCCAGTATTCCAAGGTCTCTCCTCTAAATGGTAACCAGTTAAGAAAACCTTTAAAATTGACATTGCCTTTACAAATTGATTTATGGCCAACAGCCTTAAAGCTTAAATAAAAGCACATTAGATATCAAGGCTAACTGTTAAAAACACTGTGCCTGAATTCAGGTGGGGGGCGAGATTTGAAAATAGGCAATTAGCCTTTATAATATTAGATCTTCAAAAATGTCTGATAGCCTAACTTCATGCACAAAACATGTTCTTGCTTTAAGCCTGGTAAAAAATAGCCTAACCTATGTGTGGTGCTACCAACTGCATGACACTAGGCCTAGATATTTTCCTAGTGTCTCTGGTAGCCTTTGTTATTTCACATACTGTATCAGTAATTTAGGCTACATACTTGGAAAAGGCAATTAGATAGTGCTGGATATGAAAATCCTTTTTATCAACTCATAGTAGGCCTAGCTTATTAAACAGGGGAGACACTGACTGATAAAATTGGTTTTGTTCCCGTTTTCGTTTACGTTCATCCAAATGTTGTGTTTGTTTCTGGTTTTCGATTTCTGTTTTTATACTAATACTCATTCAGACGGCGCTAGGTCTGAAACACATAAGAGCAGCAATGGTGCATTTCCAAAGGCTGCTCATCTCATTGACACAGAGTCCGTGCATTTGCCCAGTCCATGTTGGAAAACACTCTTCCCACTCACACCCCACAAACGGTGGCATAACAACCAAGTCCAAGTTGCTCTTGCACAGTGGCCGCGCTAGCCAAGATACGAGGTGGGCAATAGGCATCAAGCGGATGGAGAAGGAACATGGTGGCACTCTTGCTAACAGCCAGAGCCAGCACAATGGGGGATAGGGAGAGGCTCAAATCAAATCAAAAACAAATAGCCTACATGCCAAGGCACAGAACATGCTGGAATGAATGCCTCATATCATAAACTAGCTGATGTTTGAGTATGTGAGAGTGTGTGAGTGAGAGGGAGAGAAAGAGAAAGAGAGAGAGTGCGAGAGAGAGAGAGAAAGAGAGAGAGAGTGTGTGAGTGTGTGGGTGTGTGTCTGTCTGTGACACTAGCAACCTCCTGCATCAAAGGGCTACAGGAGACAAGCAGAGGCCTGGGAGACTGAGGAGGACAATGGGAGCACATGGAACACAGGCCTAATCACATGAGCAGAGACAGCCTGATGAGAACCTCCTGACCAGCCTCTGATGCCATTGCTGCCGTCAGGACGCCTCTGCAGTACAAAGGATTAGATTACCTCCTCAATCATCCCATGCACGCACAGACACACACACACACACACACACACACACATACAGAGATTCGCACACGCACTCACACACACAGGCACACACGCACGCACACACACACACACACGTGTCACATGTACTCACATACATATATGCACGCACACAACACACAGACAGACAGACATATACCTGGATGAGTGCACACACACACACCAAATACACATACACACATACAGTTTCTGTTTCATTGCTGCCTGCTTATCTCGTCCATTGCCTGTGGTCACTGAGGGTCCAATCCTCCCAAAGCTGATGGTGGCTCTGAGCCGAGTGCAGACCCTTCAGCCAACACCCAAGGCTGATGTGTGATGGCTCTCTTCCTCGGTCTTATACCAGCCAGGCTTATGCAAGCACACACACGTGTGTGTGTGTGTGTGTGTGTGTGTGTGTGTTGTAGGGGGGGAGTGTGCTGGTTCTTTTAAGAGCACACAGTGAGGATTAGATATTCCAGCCCACTCAGTTCCCAGCTTCTCCTTTTCCATACAGCCCCCACATACTGCGCACACACACACACACACACACACACACACACACACACACACACACACACACACACATAGGACTAGTCTATTTGCCATACCTTCCCTCTCCTCCTCTGTCCTAAAAGCAGCTACATGCTGCAGTGAGGATCCTCACCATGCAACAGGGATGATCATCGGGATGATCTTAGGATTTTTTTTTTGCCTAATCAGAGATGAAGTGTTTGTGTATGTGTGTGTGTGTGTGTTTGTGTGTGTGTGTGTGTGTGTGTATGTGTGTGTGAGTGTGTATCTCTGTGTGTGTGTGTGTATCTGTGTGTGAATTTTGCCCACTCTGTAAAGCACCACAGGCTGATCCGTACAAACAGGGCCTCCATCTGGCCATTCTCAGGGCCATCAGAGCTCAACCAAGACTGTGTGTGTACACACACACACACACACACACACACACACACACACACACACACAGTAGTCACCTCATGGAGAAGAGAAGGGGTCTAGGACACCACTATGAACCATATTCAGACAGTGTCTTAAACTGTGTCGCCTTGATCATAACAATCATAAACACAAATGACTATGTGTAATGGAAGGGGTGTATGTATATGTGTGATGTTTTATTTTGGGATCAAATTCCAATTTATTTGTAGGACGCACTGTTCTGAAACCATATTTCTGCTGATTGTATTTCATTTTGAGTCTCATGTACTCTTGTTCGAGAGCCCAGAAATATAATATGGACCCATGTGAGCTACGTGTCCTTAAAAATGAGTATCTGAACGCATTTGCCAATTGGATACAAATAAAGAAAATCTGATTGGACATGTAAAATTGTGCTCTAATACAGTTAAATGATGATTCAATAAAGAACCCTGTGGATCCAGAGAGACTTGGGCTCAGATTAATGCATTGTGTTTTTATCACTAAAGAGGGGTCCTTTGTGCCCTCAATTGTGCCTGTCCAACATAATGACAAAATGGCACACACAGTACACTTGTGTGCTCCAGCACACTGCCATGCCCCAGTTACAGTGCCATGTGCCATATGGCACGAGGGTTGGCGCCTGGCGATTAATTCTTCAAATAAAAGGCACCATGCCTGCCCTGAGCTCCGTACCCGGGCACACAATGTGTCATTATATCAATACGCGTCTCTGCCCTGGGACCGTCCCTCGGAGACCACAATGAGCACAAAAGAGCTAACGCCACAAGCCCACAGACAGCCTGACTGAGTCCACTCGGAGCTGGCTTCCAATTTGGTCACACCATTGTTGGAACTCATTCAATTTTCCCATAAGTCAATGTTTCTGTAACTTAGTGGTGGAAGATACTAACTAACAGGTCATAAGGGTGACACTAAAGGAGCACACATACAGATTTAACATTATATCTCTGCAATACTGTTAATGGGTTTGGATACAAGTGTCTGCTAAATGACTTAAAGTAAATGTATAACAGGGAAAATATATCTGTCCATATTCATGAGACATTGCAACAACATTATATGGCTACACTTCTAAGTATAGGACTGATTTCCTTAGGGATTATCTGTAACCCTGAAGCTGTAGTGTTTGTTTGAGAAATCAGGCCACTAGAAATCACTGGAGATCTACAATCCAAGATGGACTTCAAATGAGTTATATGGTAATTTGATTAAGATTGTTGGGGTCACTGAGAGGCGGCATCCAGTTTTATGTTATGTTTTAGATCGATTAACAGATCTTGTTTGTGTTCCCTGCTAGGTACAGAAGATCATCATCAGAGGCCCTGTAAGGCAATGTGCATGGTGACAAGGAGGATCCGTTCAAAGTCTTCAAAGAACTAAAATAAATAATATTGTTTTCAATGTCACTAGACTTCATGTTTTCAGTCAGGTAAGAGCATGTCATGAATGAAATGTCTTATAAGAGATGGAACACAATGATAAATGGTAATGTTGCTTCTCTGACTTACCTCAGCGTGGCCCCCTGCTGTCAGGATCTTGTTACAGCGCTCACACTTCAGACAGAGCTTGTGCCAGTCCTTTCCCAGGGATGTCACTTTCTCAGCTGGGTTCAGGAGATGAGGAGGAAGAAGACGAGGAGGGGGGAGCAAACATGAGAAAGAACGACAAGAGGAAGAGACAACACGATTAGATAAAGTACACAAACACAAACCATGCCTGCGTGAACACTTCCATCTTTTCTTATGGTCCGGTCAGCGAGTGTGTACTTTGGAACAAGCCACTTCCCCAGGCCTCCCTGCTGTGACCGGTGTAGAGAAAGGGAGGTGGTGGACAGAGCTCCAGGGGTTGGCGTTGCAGTGCTACAGCCCAGAGCTTCTCAACTCACTCAATCCCTTCTCAGTAGGCCCCTGTCCTGAATATTAAATCCAATCTGCTTTGATTTCATCTGATCTGTGGAGGTCCTTTGGGGGTCCTCTTAAGCAGATATAACGATAGAATGGATGCTGATTGCTGAATCTTACTTGGTGAATGGTAAATGCTAAGGCTGGACTGTGCATACATGTGCTCATCATAATGTGTTATGCTGCCCTGTTCCTCTCAAATCCTTGAACATCTGGACGATTGCCAACCACAAACATGTGCGCATGCACAAGCACACACACACACACACACAGACACACACAAAAGCCATTCAACGTCCTCCAGCATTCCTTTACCCTAATCACATTCCAAAGCCTATTTTGCCTCATTCTGACCACCATGAGTGTGAGGTCATTTCCTCAGAGTGAGGGTACTAATTATACCCGTTCCTACTATAATACCCCCCCTGTTTCTCTACTAAGACAATGCAGAATATGGTCTGGTCAACATTCTGGCAGCCCCCCAGGAGAGGAAACACCTTTTCTTATCACCACTGGCCACAATTGTCCAGAAAGCAGACTGTGTTTCCTGTTTATTTTCCTTCCTCTTCTTTGTCCGTTCCTACGGCCTCCATCAAGGGAATACTTTGATTTCAAATCATGCTCTCTCCCTCCACACATACCAAAGAAGGAAAGCCCTTAACGGCTTAAGGTTATGCGTTCTGAATGTTTCTGCAACGCTCTGGAAACGTTTCCGCCTGGCCCCTGACGCCACCACGGCCTGTTTACTTCTGCGGGTGGTGTAGCGTGATTTATCGGCGTTCCATAACGCGTGGGTGACGATCATTATTTGACCTGGCCGCCACTAGATGCCAACTCTGAGCTCACTGGACAGAGTGACCTCACTGCGAGACTGTGCACTGCGGCAGCGTGCTGTAGAGACAATAGTATTACGTGGTCTGCTCCCTATACCAACCTGCCCATTTTCAATTTCAAGCAATGATGTCACTTCTGCTCACAGAGGCCTCTGAGCTCTTGGGACACACTGGCCGTGCATGCCTATGGGGATCCCTGAAGCTGCACTTTGTCTGAATGGATCTCAAGGAGAGTCTTTTGTCCTCTCACACCCCCTACAATGCAGCAGCAAACTGTATTCACTGTACGCACACAGAATGTGCTAGAATATGATAGGACACAAAGCACGAGCACTCATGCGTCCAGTGAGAAATTGTTCTGGTAAATCACACTGATCTACACACAAACTGATTAACGCCTGGGCATCCCCTCCAAGGGTGTTCCTTTGTGTTTGGCCGTGTTTACACAGCAATGGAACAAGTTCTTTGTGTTGAAGTGAGACAGTGAGACAGTTAGGACATCCATGCATTTGCAGTTCTCACACTGAAATAAAGCAATTATGAACCACAAAATTGTGTGTGTTTTTGTTTTTAATTGCTTTCCCAGTTGCATTTACATTTTGCAATCGGATACTCCAAGGATGGCCCAAACATTGCTTCTGCTTCTTAACTCAATACAACAGACCTATTGAGATAGCAGTGTTGACTGAGTCTGGTGCATCAAGGTCAGGCAAGGTGATTCCCCTGTCCTCTCCAGAGGTGAGAGACCTCAACAACACAGCATAAATTATACAGTCAGTCATCTCTAAGTACAGAGAGAGGAATATGCACACCTGATTGCAGCTTATCCATTTATGCTGGGTGTTTAGTAGTTGAGGTTAGAGCTGTGATGGAATGGTAAGCTCTTTATCCTCTGTGATGTCAACAGCACAGAGAACAGGTAAAGACAAATACTCTGTTGGAATTTTTCATTTTTAGACAGTTCTGACCGATAGGACATTCTCTTCCACACTTTTACAAACAAGACAACATTTCACAAAAAACTCACTCCAAGCTGTAAACCAAAGCTAGCATGAAAAAGGAACCTCGCAAGAACAACAAATGTCCCAGTATTTTTAGGTCTCTTAGGAGACTATTCTCTTATTCTCCCATGCGAGTCATAACCTATGCATCATACCTCAAGATCCTTCCTACATAGCTTCCCAGCCATTCCTTGACTCTCATGTCATGCATGTGGATTCTCTGGCTAATAATTACTGTGCTCTAACTTTTTTGTCAAGCTGAATGAAAAGGGAACCCCACTGGTCAGGATTCCTGTGTTTCTCAAGAACCAACATGACTTCTACAACCTGCTGTCATATAGTATAGCACATATACTGGCCTCAACCATACTGGGCCCCCTCTGTGATGGCTGATCATGGTTTATGGTACATAAACCATGATCAGGTAATGGTATTATGTCTATCATGGTTAACCCTTAAAGGAGTACCGTCACACCGGTGTGACGGGAATGTTGAGAAATGAACATTCTAAAGAATATCTGGGTTCATTGAATTCAACATAGAATTTTAGAACCTTCAATTGTTGCGGAACTTAGAATGTTCAAAAACCTACAGCTTTAAGGGTTAAGGGTTAATAGAGAAAGGAGTGGAAGGAAAACTACACAGCTAGGGGTGGACCACTAATGTTCAGGGTTCCATAATCTGTCCGGGCAGAGAGTGATATATTGTCTGCTTCCCTCTACTCCAACTCAGTAAAGTAAACATCCTCATTAGCTGATTACACCATGTTCTGTAGGCCTACAGTCAAACCAACAGAGTCACTAACGCTCTCGTTACCCCTCAGTGTCATTTCTCTGTGTTATTTCACAGTTTCCCTCAGTCGGTGTAATTGTCTGCATGAATTTGTAATTAGACAGCCATTAGAGAAGGAAGCATTAATGGGTAATTTGGTATGAAGTCAGAGAGTCTGTCAGATTGTGCGCACTGTGGTGCAATTACTGATGGATAGTTATCCACCATAATGAAGCAGCACCCACACAACAACCTGCCAGAGTCGCAGAGCGCAAGATAATGTTTGAGGGGAATAATCCAAATGAGAGACAAACAAACAATTATCTTAAAGTTCTTAATAGGTTCGGATTGGGTTAATTACCACAAACTAACAGTTTGATAAAGTTGATAGCTTGAGGATGCTGAGAGGTTATGGCTTGAAATTTCTGCACACTAGGAGCTTAATTGTCTGATGATGAATGTAATGAGGAAGGCTTAGCGGATATTAGATTGACGTCAGTACTAAAGTTTAAAGCTCATCTTTAACTTGATCAATTCTAAAAATGGAACTCTGGTACAGGCATATCAGAAAATAAATGTTACTCTAGCTAATTTTCTGTGAGAAAGGTTATAAAAACATGTTGTTACTAAATGTTAGTGTGATTTAGCTACTGCAATGTTAAAATGGTATTTCTCCTGTGTGGATCCTCCGGTTTACTCTCCTCAAAGAAGGCCTTTCCACACTCAGTACAATGATGGGCTCATCTGGAGGAAAAGAGTCTTTGTGGCCATATTCTCTTAAATCAGATTCTTACTCCTGTTTCATTTCTTCTTTGACATTTCTTCTTTGCAGTTAAAGGTTGATGTTGTGTGTTTCAGTCTTACGGTCATGATCTACTCTGAGGTTTTCTTTTACTTTCTCTACTGCAAACATATACTCACTGGCATAGGCAGGGCAATATTATTCCAGACTCCAGTTCTGTATACATGAGTTCAAACTATCACTGTGTGTGTAATCTATACTAGATTAATACATATCCATCTGTTCCAGCCTGCAAGTTAGAGACATCACTCCCACCCCCGACTCTAAACACACACACACACTCACACACACACACACACACACACACACACACACGTAAGAGACACACTCAAACACACAGCACTATTACATTCATAGTATGCCATGTTTATTTTTTCTGACAGTTGAGCAGTGCCACGACGAAGTGAAAATTATGGCACGTTCCACTGGCCACACACCTGAGCCCAAATCTCTCAGACACAGACATACACACACAAAGTAGTACACACTGCAAAGAGAAATAAAGACGTGTGCACACACACACACACAGACACACACAGACAGACACACACAGCTGCGGCTCTACAGAAAATAGAAGACGCATGCGCACACACACACATACACACACACACACACACACACACACACACCATCCAGCAGGAAAGCACTGTGTGTTCATTTCCATTGCGCTCTGCTCCATTGTCATTCTAAAAATATCCCTCTCCACGTCCTCCGGCCAAACAGTAGTTTTTTACGCTCTGCTTTAACCAACACAGCGGCGCTCTGTGTCCACGGGAGAGGAGACTCGCAGACGGTAATGACCCAAACCCTGACTCTGCTGCCGCCGCTGGCCCCTTTCCTCCCCCTCTGTTTTGATTTCCCTTTTTCTTTAAACTCCCAAAGTCATCTATTTCCCCCTAGCCAAAAGCGATAATCGTGTTGAACAAACTGACACACAGTCTGACCTTGCAGAGTCCAGCAAAAGCTCCAGCGGCCGGCTCCTGCTTAGCTGTGAAGCGGGAGACCGCGGGAGTGCGCGGCTCCTGAATAGGGGCTATGATTGGGATTGATTGCACGCGGGGATGGCCAGTACAGTGCGGCTAAGCTCTGCTCTACTGTAAGTGCTGATGCACAGAATGCACAGGCTGTGCAGCCGGTCAATGAGCCGTGTAAATGGGGGTTGGAGCACTTGGAGACACACGCACACACACATACATACACGCTTACTCTCGCTCTCTCTCTCACACACACACTTACTCTCGCTCTCTCATACACATGCACACACACTCACATAGACTCTCTCTCTCTCTCACACACACACACACACACACATGCACACACACACTCTCTCTCTCACACACACACACACACACACACATGCACACACACACTCTCTCTCTCACACACACACACACACACACACACACACACACACACACACACACACACACACACACACACAAACACAATAATTTGTGCACTGTGTCTTTAGTTCCAGACTTTCTGACCAACGATCTTTCGGGGCGAGATCAGCCTATGGCTTAAATAACAGACGTGCTGTGTCTTTGTTTTTAAAGTGTGGATACAAGTCTTACTAGTAGGTCTTCATTCCAAGCCATAATGCATCACAAACGCTAACATGCTGGGAGTTGCAGTGTGGATCAGGTTGAGAAAGGCACAGGCACACGTTCGGCCTGAAAAGTGTGGGAACACTCCAGCGATCACAGGAAAGATTTCTCCTGGCCATCAAGTGTGTGTATGTGTGTATGTGTGTGTTTGTCCTGCCTGCGGATAACAGAAACATGTTAAATTTGTCAAGTGTGTGTGATGCCCAATAGCCAGTCAGCTTTTGTGGGACAGTGGGTCATGGATCGTTGCACAGATCATGGCGAAATGATGATCAATATTTTCATTAGAGCAGAGGAGATTAAGTAAATATCTGTGTTAGTGGATACGGTGCTCAGGGACGAGGGGAGAGCTGTGTACAGGGCCGGGTCCCCACTACGAGTGTCCAACCCAAACACAAGAGACCCAAAATAGACACCACAAATAATGATGAGACTTTACGGTGCAATGACTATGTGAGTGTGTGTGTGTGTGTGTGTGTGTGTGCTTGTGTGTGTGTGTGTGTGTGGAGGAGTGTGTCAGTGTGTCCAACACATCACAATCTGACGCAATTATGGTGCAAACTGGGTGAGATGACTATGACTGTGTGTGTGTGTGTGTGTATGTGTGTGTGTTTTCCCAGACAAGGCGAGGTTTCCTCTCTCTTTTCCAAATTAAGCAAAGTTCTCACCACATGTCTGTGAGGAGTGGGAGTGGGTGTGTGTGTGTGTGTGTGTGTGTTT
Source organism: Alosa sapidissima (assembly GCF_018492685.1). Taxonomy (NCBI): domain Eukaryota; kingdom Metazoa; phylum Chordata; class Actinopteri; order Clupeiformes; family Clupeidae; genus Alosa; species Alosa sapidissima. The sequence continues at coordinate 18,802,807 of NC_055975.1, read as the reverse complement.
GTCAGAGACAGAGCACTGGACAGGTCACTTGTGACAAAGCCTCACATGGTTAGACTAAAACGGCTCTTTGTCACACTCCTCATCTGGCGTTGCCTGCCTCTTACACCTTTCATAACAGTGCAATGTGTTTGTCTTTCAGTGTGACTGCATACGTTACTCATAGGGTGGGATGATGACCTATTGCATGCCTTATCTTCATGGCAATATTTGTCCATCAATACCAGTGAAATTATTCACTAGTATGAAGTCACCCTGAATCACCTATTGAAAGAAATTAATATTTGCAAAAATGTCTTCAGCCTTACACTCCTTTTTTTATACACACTTTTAGGCTTCAGCTCTGTCAACGTTGCCAGGAGCCTCTGCCACATTTACGAATGAGAGGGAAAAAACTATGTAAGAGCCTATTTTGGGGATATAAATAATGAACGTGTTCAGTGAAGACTGAGACCTACTGGAATTAGAGTCTATTTTGGGGAGCAGCGCCTGAAATATGCATTTTATTACATCATAGGCTTCTGACTACTGAGCTCTGCAAAGGGCCAGTGGGGAGGAACCGTCTCTGTCTATGAGCCACAGCAAAGGATGCTCATGAGCCGTGGCAGGAATGGACAGCCCTGGACGGAGATCGAGAGAATGAAGGAGGGAGGAGAAGAAGAGGGGGAGAGACAAGAGAGGGGGCTGGGGAGAGACAGACCCCTTATTCACAGTTTTGTTCACCACCTCACACGGGCTTTCAGGTTATGCAATGGCACAGGAGAGGTGCCACCGACTGAAGAAATAATATTACATAACACACACAGACACACAGACACACACACACACACACATGGAGGAGTTGCCAAGTGCAGTGAAAAAAAAGTTCTATAATGGCACAATTTACATATGTGATTTTGAATGTGCTAAATCCGTAAACAACAGAGACGTGTGCATAAAATCAAACGTCTTCTAAAAGGGCACGTGTGTGTACGTGTGCCAGTGTGTGTGTGTGTGTGTGTGTGTGTGTGTATGAGAGTAAGAGAGAGAAAAGCAAATGAGAAAATAAGAGAGTATGGTCTGTCACATTTCCACTCTCCTGCATGCGTGGTTAGCTGTAATGACAGGGAGTGTCCTCTACAATCTCTAATTCTCTCTCCCCTGCACTTTCCCTTTTTCTACTCCTCCTTTAGTTCCTTCTCCTCCTTCAGTCTCTACCTCTCTTTCCTTCTCCTCTCTACATCCCTCTTTCATTCATTTACAGGGCATCATGCTCTTTCCATATACGTATAGTATTGCGTGGTGACGCATGTGGCACTCCCTCAACTCTCCTAAGAGACCTGTAACAAACTCTTCACTTGCTTGTTTTCAGGAAGTCACAGGATATAGCGCATGTCTTATGATGCAAAATCTTTTGAATCGTTTTATATATTCTGCTTTCTGTGAGCACATGCTGTTGTCGCTCCCACTGTTCCTTTTTATTGCGTTAGAAGCGCATTCTAAACTCTACGTTGAGTCTTGGTTCTAAGATTTGGCTAGTGAACACTCCCAAGACTTCTGTGGGGAAGAACTGGATTGATGTGAGATGCCCAAAAGCTTTTTCCCTTGGTATATCATCCAAGGTTTTGGATACTACAGGTGCCAAGGGCTTTTATTGTCTTCTTTGGATACAGTATGGTGACTTGTTTGTATATACTGATTGTGTTGACAATGATTATGTAGACAAATGCACTTTGGAAAAGATATCTGTGCAGGAGGACTATATTCTAGTCAGTACTGATCAGTCAGCAAAGATGTGACCATTGTTCTCTTCTTGGCAGATCAGCATGTGATGTTTGTTCCCAAGTCAGGAAAACCCAGCCCTCAAAACATTACCCAACAATTACATTGCAGACACACATTTCTTACAGGCCCAAACTGATAGGTAATGCCCTGTCTGGACCTGGTCAATGTCCTATTGAGTTTTGCATCGGTCACTGTGGTCTGGCACATTGCATCAATAGCTTATCTGTTTAGGCACAGATTTCAGAGACTTTACTTTAGATGTTAAATCACTTGTTTTTCTGAGTCAGTATGTTCTAGGGATTCTTCTGTCAGAGAGAGATACCAGTAGGATGCAACTGACTCACACTTCTGAAAAAAGAGTTCTGTTTGTGGTGAGGTAATTGAAATGAAACATTAATTTCATTGGGTCATAGAAATTCCCTTATTGTGGGTTGTTACAGAATAATATTCCATTCCACATTGAAAGGCTTCCTGAAACTTTGGAATTCATTGTATGAATGCTACTTTACAGATGAAACAGAAGAGTGACTAAAGGGTTGGAAGTGAAAATATAGCAAATAAATTATATATCCCTGATGACTAAGAAATGACCAATATGAACAATTAAATGAATGAGGTTAAGAGCAGCCGAGTTCAAATGTCCAATTCCAAACCGATTATAGTGCAAAGTTCTCTGCCTTTATATGGAATGGAGCGTTGGGATTTTCTCTCTTAATTTGTATTCTATGACGGCTACTGAGGGCCGTCTCCCTCTCGGTATCCCAGCAACCCTCGGACCCTCCAGCCTCAGTCCCATGGCTCGGTGGCCCCTCTGTCCCCCCTGAGTTTCCAAAATAACAGGAATCCACATTCCTGTGTCCTACAAAAGCCACGTCAGCCAAAGTATTAGCCTTCCCGTACACACTCCCACACTTGGAGGCCATACGCTATCTTATGCTACCGACATCCCCATACCACTGAGTAAACAAAACAGTTGCACACACTCTCCCAAGCATTCTCCCAAGCATCTCCAAGCACTGCTCTATCCCAACTCTTTGCCTTTAAACACATACAGTAATGACATGATGCTATGCTAGCCTGTGTTTACACTTTATAGCGGTGTAATTGGAGCCCCATGTGGTGCACTGTGTGCACTGAGAGCACACCATGAGCAGGGAGAGACCAATCCAATTCGGATGGAGCAGTCAATGCTGGCTGCCTTTTCTCTTTGTGTAAATATCTAAACTGGATGTATTGATGTTATTTTCGAATGGTTGACAAAAGTTATGTATGTTTTTTTTTTTTTGTCTTTAGGTCAAAAGGGAATACTAGTTGATTGACTCCATTTGACTTCAATCAATCTTGCATGGGTGGAAATACGCACAAAATGTGCTACCAGCTGTTCAGTAACAGATTAAGTGGAAAGTTTTAAAAAATGGAGCCTTTGAGCCAAATATGGGGTCTAGACAACGCCTCACCACTTCCTATTGCCAGGCTTTAAAACAGGATGTTGGTGAGGAAATTTCTGGGGAGTGATGAAGAACAGAGATTCCTGATACCCACGAATGCAGCTGGCGATGTCAGTCTGTGTGCTATTCAATGCAATACAGTGAAATATCTAGTAAGAGAGGCACAAAATCAATATCTGCAAAATCAATTCTTTAATAAAGTAGGATACAGTAGTTCCTGAACGTGAGCCTGCATTTTTGTAGTTTGGCATGCCTTGCTCTCTCTCTACATCTCTCTCTCTCTCACATTCTCGCAAAACATACAGTGGTAAACCAACACACAGCACCACACCTACTCTACCCCCTCCATACAGCTGCCACACAGTTTCACACCACAACTCCAGCTACAACAGCACAACCCCAACACAACAGTTGGCGATCCGCTGATTTATTCATAGGCCTATCAATCTGTCCACCACATATGGGGCAAGAGACATGATAAGAGCAAGTGGACAGCGGCGAGTCTGATGACATTAGCCCCTGCGCTACGTGACATAAGGGAGTTAAAGAGGCGCTTTTAATCCCTTTGGCCCGTTGTTGATGTTTACACTGATGTTTTGAAGGAGGAAATGTAATCTGTAGCCAAGCTGGAGGCCACCTCTGCTCTGCTCTGCCATGACTGCTTGAGGAGGAAGACTCCATGACTGGAGGAGGAGGAAGAGGTCGCCTGTCTCTCTGGCTGTGCGATGAGCAGCTGCGATGGGGCTGCATGCGCGCAGCAACGGCGCTCGCTTACGTAACCGCCAGCATCCTCTTGTCCGCCTCGCTGGTTCTTTTCAGCGACCCCCTTCTACACTATGACTTTATTGGTTGTTCCGAGTTATTGCCCCTGGATGCAGAAATGCCACTCAGAACAGAGCACACAATGCCAGTGTGATATGTCAACATCAGAAACACACACACACTCTCACTCTCACACGCACACACTATTGACCTATTGCTTCAAAAAGATGTGCAAACACCATGAAGGGCTGAGTTCATCATCATACTATATATAGCCTTTGAAATGGAGTCAAGAGCGAGAGTAAAGGAGATGAGACAGGGCAGTAATTCCCTGTTAACTGCTCAGTAAATAAGAAAATAAACACAACACTCAAACTTCACTTCCAGACACAAACACAAACACACTCACACCCAAACTGGCGCATGTGGTCTCTCTGGGGGAAGGAATCTCTCATCCCCGTGAGACGGCACCAAACTCTCATAACACAATGTCATGCCATAAGGGGAACCTTTTCCAAATCCATCACCGAGAGGACATACTTCTCGCCACACCTCACTGACTAACACACAGGGAGCCTTGTTTCAGTAGGATTACTCTTGACATTGATTTGTGCAGGTTAACATGTATGATAACCAAAATTAGATTGATTAATGCTTGAATGCGTGTGGTCATGGTGCTTCCAGAATGACTTTCACTGTTGGTTAATTAGCCAGCATTCCTTTGTCCTTACAAAGCCTGTCTATGTCTGAAGGCTTTACAAGACATCAAAGCCATTCATAAAAGAAACTAATGAGAGTGACCCAAAGGGTCACAACATCAGCCAAACAAGAAGTGATTTATTGTATTAGCCATACAAAATGTGATTAGTTAAGTTTATTACTTAACTTAATAAGATAATGTGCTAATATATTGAGGACATTCATTAATTCACATTCATTCAGGAATTCTGGGTAGATTTAGGCCTTTTAATAAAACTAACATCTAGAATAATAAAGGTTCATAATCAGTCAAATGAAATACAAAAGCTGTGGAGTTAATTAACAATATCTGGCTATGGCATGGAATAATGACCCCTGTAGTGTATTAACAAAAACAAACAGCTTTATTATTGTTTTTTTATGCCTACTTATTTTAATGCCTAACTCCTACATCTCGTTATAGCATATCTATGATCCAAATATAAGCCCATTAACAACCGATCACATTCGAACAATTCCATGCAGACCAAATTATGGCAACTTCAGCCTGACTGTTTTGACTGACTGTATTGCGTTTCTATATTTGTTCATGCAGCTTGTAGCTACAATACAAAAAAAAGAGTTAAATAAAAGGAAATATCCAATCTCTGAGTTAATGCAGAAATCAGACAAACATCGACCGAAGAGACAACGTAAACAATCAGTGCGGTCATATATACCATTCACAACATGTGGCTGGCTTCAAAACACAACAAAAGCCTCAACATCATTTGATGAATATGAATTCACTTACCAAAATACACAGTCTTGTCGCACTTGGGACACTTTGAAGCCATGTTGATCTGATGAGTAAACGTCGCGTGGAGGACACAATGTTTCGTGTGGTTGGCGGTCCCCTTTCCCCAGCGGCTTTCCCTGATGAAGTTCCTCTTTGAAAACCGGGAGCATCCTTTCTCTCCATGCACCGCGCTTATTTAGGCCCGCGTAACCCCGCCTCCTGCAGGCCGTGCCTCTGACGATCACCCCGCCTCTCTCTCCCTTTGGTTTAGGACCCGGTCAGTCATCCACAACACGACCACGTCCCGTACAACTACGGATGTCAGATTTGAATTAACATGGTTCATCGTTCAACTTCTAACCACCATCTAACTAACGACAGTTTCCCAAAACTGTCAGACTCGGACCAACATGTAAGTTTGTAAGTTTGAACCAAGATAGTTTCCTCCACACTACAGAGTAGGCTACAGACCAGGCGCGCTCTCTCTTTTACGCGCGCGTTTCCATTTTCCACTCTTTAAGTGGAACGTGAATGTCAGGACATACAATGGTCCCATTCAGTGTGCGCATCAAAAGAGGTTCTTCAGCACATGTTGGTGGACCGTTACAATTTAAAATGTCTCTGAATGACGTCTGAAGGTTACAGCTGTATTCTAGAGAGGAGAAAAGATCAGCCAAAAATAAATGGACTGTTTCTCAGGGCTGGCACATTCAAATTGGACTTTTTTGACATCAGTGCATCACTTTTGGCAAAAGTCACAACACTGTAAAAAAACAAACTTTTTCCATTCAAACTCAAGTACTTTTTTTCTCCTTTTTTAGTTTATATTCACATTTTATCCCAACCTAACCGACTAATTGTGTGACATCAGTTCCTTGTATCTGTATGCGTCTGTCCGTGACAGAAAGATGGAGAGATAGGAGTCATTAAACCATTCTTTAGCTTGCTGTTCACATCAGTCCGATATACGGGTCAGAAGTTCCCAAGCAGTAAACTAACATCCTTGTCTAGTTATATCATCCGTTAGAAATGTGTGAACTTCCTATTGATTAACTCATATATTTCTCTTAGGGTCTCTTATCGCTTAAGTCATTGTTTGTGGCAAGTGGCTTTTGGAAACACTCTCTGTACAGCCATGGGTCCCTTACTTCCTTCTGTTTTCAATAATGACATTGCTGGCATCTCACGGGTGAAGATAAAATTCTGACACATGCAGAAGTTACACACTTTCATTAACCCAAAAGGGTCCAGGCTTTCTTCCACGCCTAGGTAAATATCTGACAGAGAGAGATACCCTTTTCCCATCAATGTGTTTGAGAACCACTCTGTGTGAGTTGCTGTTCTTGCAGCTTTGCTCAGCTGCATTGCATGAACTGTGCGCAGTGGGAGGAGACAAAACTAGTCAGCAAAAGACAGCATGTAGAGGGCAGGGAGGTATAAGCTATAAGGTACAGGGGTATATAGGGCCTTGAGGGGAAACAGACCGAAAAAAAAAATGAGCTGGCATTTAAAAGGCTGTTGAGGAAAGATTGAAAAGACATCATTATCATGGTTGCAATCCAAGAGTGTAAAAGGCTGTTGAGACGTTCGACACAAAAGCGTGTCATGCAAAACCCTATTTCACATACAGCATCTCTAAATACTCCTAAGATGAGTCTTCAGAGTGACCAGGTCACGGAGAAAGACCAGACAAAGTAGCCTACTCATCAAATTCAATGTTCAATAGAACTGATGGTTGAGGGTGATTGATCCATGGTTGGTACAACATCTGAAAATGCATGACAGTAATGCTTCCACAGAGAGTGTTTGTGAAAGTTTCTACCACCTTCCTAACAATGTACTCCTGATACAGTAATCTATACAATATTGTCCAACCCAAGAGCTACACAGCTATCTCATTTTGGGGAACAGTAAGATCTCTGGCGTAAGAGAAGCATCTGAAAGCCCATGGACAGAAACACATTCACAGTCTGAAGCATTGAGTCAATAATTAACTACATTACCTGGGTCTATCTCCCTGTCAATCCAGACTAACATTTTCTAAGAATGATGCAATGTTTTAGTGAAAGGGTAAGTAAAAGACAACAATGTTTACTGTGTAATACACAGCAGAGGTTAAGAAAGACCAGTAATGTCCATTGAATATTTAAAGGCACTCCCAGAATCAAATCAATTTACCAATGCTTAAAAGTTACTTTTTAAACTAAAGTGATTGTTACTGCCAGTTCATTTTTTTCCTCAAACTGAGATGAACTCTATGATTACTGCTTATTGGGTTTATAATAATCAAATCAACTTACCTATGCTTAAAAGTTCTGATGAAACCTAAACTGATTGTTACTGCCAGTTCAATTTCTAGTTTCAAGTTCTGCAATCTAGCCATATTATGGTTGGTGAAAATTAAATTTGCTGTCGGCAATGATACTACTTGAATTATGAGGATACTTTGGCATTGAGATAAACTAACATTACTTCAATCTGCACCACACAAACATTTTCTCACCCAAAGTCAGAATTTCTGGAGCACCTACGTCTGCAGTAATCTATCCCACACATTGCACAACTCCCACGTCCGACATATCCCTATCTCCCCCACTTTAATTATTCATATTCCTGTCACCTCAGACACACACACACACACCTCGTCCTGCTCTTTCACGTCATATAGAGTTTTACTAGTTACTATACACAAAATCACACACTGCCCCACCTCCGACGCCTGCACATTCATACATACACCCACGCACACACTCAGATAGGCCACCGTCAACAAATTTAGCAAATGGAGTTAGGTTTCTTGAATGAACGGGTGTACGCCTTTGATTAAGACCACAGGCAGTCAAGGAATGTGAGGGGATGCATGAGTGTGGTGAGGGCGTCGTGCATATGTGCATGTGTGTTAAAGGGTGTGTTTTTGAGGGCATGTGTGCATAATGACCAATGAAGATTAAGTGTCTGTGAACTGAAAATGTGCTTCTGCATGTTGTTAAAACTGAGAATGACCTTTGTTCCCTGCTGCCTGTGTCTCATTATGTATAGGTATGTGTATGTGTATGTTGTTTTTGACTAAAAGACTAACTAGCAAGGCCAAGCGGCTTAATGGCCACCTAAGGCAGGGACTGGGGGTTCAAGTCCCATCTGGGGTGCAGCAGAGCATAGTGGCATAGCAGTGGCGTGCTGGTTCCATAACCCAGAAGTCGAGGGATTGAAACTAATTGTCTAAAGCTTCATGTGCCACTCTGATATTCGGTTATTAAGTCCGATGTCACAGGTCCAACAGCTTTTTCGTTGTTTACTAGCACAGCCAGCTGGTTTTCGCAACTTGTAAACCTTGTCACCATCACCTCCATTTTAGTGAAGGTAAAACAAAATTGCTTAACTTTAACAGAGTAATTACTGAAGCAGTGCAGACAGATGATATAGTTAAGGGTAATGCCCAGGCTTCCGTGAAAAATAGGATTTTATTAGGTTGAGTAGTAGTAGTAGGATGACAATTGTCCTAAAGGCTACTCTGAATAGGGAAAAAACAATCTTTATTTTACCGTCTATGGAGAAAAACGTGTGGCTCTGAAAGCCGTTGAACCCGGAAAGAGAATTATTAGCCCATTATTGCATCATGACTTAATAACCGAATAGTTTCACACAACTTGCCTTTAACAATTCACAATCTGACACCAGGATGTATGACAGATAGCGTTCAGTGGGGAATGTGTAGCCATTTCCATGTCCATCTATGCACATAGGTTAGTGGCACCCAGACTTTGGAACAGTCCTCCCTATGACATCAGAAAGTTTTCAGTCATCAGTTATAAATCAAAATAAAAACCTCTACCTGTTATAGTTACCATACAATGACTTTACCTCTTCTTTTCAGTTTTTGTATGCTTTTATTTATTTACTTTTAAACTTTAAAAATATACAGTGTGCTATGGTAATTTGGAAAAACTACGCCTATTTACTTTGTGTGATGGACATGGAAGAAAATCTGAGGAAACTGCTTTGAACCTCACTTCCACCTCCAAGCAATTGTCGTCAATCAAGTTGTGGTGCAAGAGCGTGAGAGAGAGAGGGCAGTTCTTCACATGGCAAAGCCAGAGTGTGTCTCCTGGGATCAGACAGAGGTGTATAATTAGCATCATGTGAGAACTTTCAGCTGGGGAGAGGACGAGGAAAAGGGGAAGAGGCCTTGAGGAGAGGCCTGGACTTCTGGAGGAAACACAGGTGGAAACACTAGCAAAAGGTCATGGAGTGGAAACAGAGCAGAGGGAAAGAGGTGTTTCTGGGTGGGTGGACTGACGGCCTCTTGGCTGTCTCAGGCTGCACACTGCGCTCGTCTAGGGATGTAACCATTACCGGTATAATGGTAAACCGCGATAAAAATGTTGACGATAACAATTACCGTTTTCATTTAATTTCATTGATTACCGCGGTGTGGAAACCTTGTGTTTAATCCTTCCCAGCTTCATCCGAGCCTGCTTTTGACATACAGTAGGCCTGGTACAATGAAACAAAACTGGTACCCTACTGATTCTGTTGTCTAATTGATGGTTTTAACTACGATTTGTATTAGGCTACTCCTGATTTTAAAAGGCGGAACTTTTTCACCGCAAAATGTGCACTGTATCATGTAGCTACTCTGCGTCTTTTTATGTTCGCGTCCACATTAAATCCATTCCCCTCACGTTATCAGGAGAATACAGTAGCCTAAAGTTTTATTTTGAACGCTTACTTTGGTCTCACTCATTGCATCCAAATAACAGAAATAGCAAACTCTAAGTTATGGTAGGGTAAGTTAAGCTATAAGCACATAGCCAATTAAACATGAAGAAAAAAGTGAACGGGACACTTTTTGAAACTATTTCAGCTTGTGTAGGCCTATCAGTGCTTTCTGAACACACTTTTAGAAATACTGTGATAATCCCGAAAACCGTGATAATTTTGGTCACTATAACTGTGAGGTTAAATTTTCATACCGTTACATCCCTACGCTCGTCCCTGGTCCACGACCCTGTGGGGTTCACTAGCAAAGGTCATGGAGTGGAACAGTGCAGAGAGGGAGAGGAGTGTGTGAGTGTGTTTGTGTACATAAGTGCAACCCGTGTGTGTATATGGTTGGTTGTCCCATCTTGACTATTTTCAATCTCATTAAAGGAGAATAATTCCATAATTCCGTGGAAATGCATGGATTCCAGTTGCTGCTACTGGAAGAAACTGGAATCCATGCATTTCCACAGAATTATTTTTGGAATCTGATCCCTTATCATACCTGTTCATTCTTACTCGTCGCTCGACTTATCGTGACTAAATTCAAGATGGCTACAAACGCTAAACTTCGTGAAGATACTGTCTGTATAAATCGTCTTGTAAGTAAACTACCAGTGCTTTTTCAAAGTTCTCAATGTATTGTTTTAAATGTCAGGGCCCTCGGAAGTCTACCAATGAAGTGTGGAGATACATTGAGCCTCGTAAATGGTGTAAAACAGTGATTTATTTGCATGGCTAGCCCGATGCCGAAGCACCACCATTGAAAAAGCTGTTGGTAGCATCGGCTAACTAGCGCCAGATTTTGTGAGTGCAGGGGACAAGCCAAGATGGGCTATGAGACATACGTTCACACTCGGTATCATGTTTCAACACACTTTAGGTCAATATCACACCGGAATTCTCCTTTAAGTTTATAAAGGTGGAGCTCATTTGTGCTCCCTCTAGGTTGTGTTCTTTGCATGTGTACAGTAGGTTTCATGAGGCAAAATCTCAGTTGCAGCATTTATTAAGATCCTATAAAAGGTGTAGATGAAGATAAGTATTTACTGGGGGAGTGAGCATCAGCAGCACCGTCTCAGTGCCCATGGAGGACACGCAGGTTCGATTCCGGCCTGCGGTTATGTCCCATCCCTCCCCATCTCTCTCTCCCACTGACTTTCTGTCTCTCTCCACGATCCTGTTGATATCTATCTATAAAGCAAGAAGCGTCTGTGTGTCTGTGTGTCCGGATGTCTGTGGCACGCATATCTCGCCATTGACCGTTTGTCAGACTGATTTCAAACTTGGCAGGTGTCTTGCTATGGGCATGAGTAAGTGCAGTGCCAAATTTGACGTTGTTTGAATAAGAAATGCAAAAGATATCGTTAAATATATCGGTAAAAGAAGCACATTGGCTTTCGCCGCTAGCCACTCCCCCTCCCACACAGCACTGTACTTTAAGCTACCAGTGAGGATAGAAGCAGGGCTTTGGCAGAACTGGATCAGTGTAGGTTACACGGAACGTGTCTGATCTCAACTCCGGCGGATTTTGCAACAACACGCCAAGACACACAGGTATGCAGTGGCTCTTCAAAATGACGTAAAAAATGATGTGCAATAAACGGACACTTCGAATAGCCCAGGCTACTTTGGACTGTCTTTAAACTTTGAATAAGCAAACGACATTTCCAACTGCAAGGGCTTAAATTGAAACGAGCGATAATGGTCCCGAATTAAAGAATGTCTCAGAATGCCACACATGCAAAGCATAACCAGCGACAAGCAACGAGTGGCAGACAGAGTGTGATGTCACTTATAGAGACTGTTTTTGAGTCACACCGTTGCAAATTTCATACGATGCATCATTCCATGTTCCATTTCACAGCTCATTTTGTGTGTCACTTGATTTTTGTTGAGGTTTACAGACACCAGCTAATGCAGGATTTACATGTCACTCCTCTATTCATTGGTTTGTCCTCCTTCCAATCCCTGATCTTTGGCACACCCTATTCTACTGCACTTATTTGATTAACTCTGTTTCCCCCTCTACTTTATCCCAATACTTTTCATTCACTTCAGTTTCCTTTGGTCTTTCTGTTCTAATTGAGGATAGTTTGATTCTTAGTTCACATCTGGACCAAGAGCAAGCCTATGTTTTTGTCTGTATGTCAACAACCTGAAAGACACAGCAGTCAGTAACTCACTTAACTCAACTAATATTATGTATTCATATGGAGAGTCTTTTTTGGCATCCAACTTAATAATGGAGAGTATATATAGAAGGTAATAAAATCACCTGGTGTCTCTCCAGAAACAAAATTCAATTTGCAGGAGAGAGTGAGCAGCGGGGCGGAAGGGAAGAAATAACAAGAGGGAGAAATTATGAGACGGAGAAATAATGAGAGATCGCTTTGCTTTTGGATGTCAGTCAGCCAGCTCAGCTCAGGAAGTGGGGCTGGCGATGACGTTGAACGGTCGGGCAGAGCTGGAGTCGAGGGTTGGAAAAAACCAACCTCTTGAGTATGCCAGGCCAGCTGCCATTCCACCGCCTTTCCTTTTTAAAATATCTCTCAAATATGTAGCTTCCAGTAGGCCCCACGACTCCCTAGCCAAAGGCTCCCAGTCTTACGTGAGCAGATGGACTGGGGTGCTGCTTAAACTATAGGAGGGAGGGGGGTCAAACTGTCTGAGACTTTTCCTCTCTGGGTGTGTCTGTCTGTCTGTCTGCCTATCTGTGCCTGGGACTTTCTCACCCTTCCCCTTGTGTTCGTCCGCCTGTCTGGCTAACTTTGCCTCTAGTGTCCTTCAGTCTCTTTCACAGGCTCGTTGTCTCCATGGGAGACTGCTGGAGTCTGCATTTCTCCACTGGGAGTGACTGAGGTCCGAGGCAGCTGTGGGCAGACAGCTGAGGGACATTCAGCCCACTAGCCTGGTGCCTGGTGCCCAGCCCAAGTATGTGTCCACTCCCTTCTCCATCCAGCCTCTCAACACCCACTCTCTCTGTTTTATTCTAAAATACGACTTCAAATGCAGGATGGCAAACTGCCTACTGTAATGTATCACAATGGGGTACTTTTGAGAAAGTCCAGTAACATCAATGTGCTTGGTTGCCCCACACACCTTCTCAGCACTCTATACTATATCTTGAGTCTGGTAAACCGGCGTTACAACATTTGACAACATTTCATTTCATATGTCAGAGAAATTAAGCACTTTTTTGTGGGTCTCCCCAGCATGGTGGTCAGGAGTTAAGATTATCTCCCAAAGGGTTTCCTCTCCACCCAAAACGGCCAACTGAAAGTGTTTCATAGATGTTACTGTTGGCCTGCCAAGTACCTCCCCCCCAACACACACACACACACACACACACACACAGAGACCAAAGATGATGATGTCACTGTGTTGGGGTCTATGAGACTGAGCTGTTGTTTTGGGTCTTAAATCTAATCTTTCCACATGTGACGAGCGGAAGAGGCGTGATAAACCAATTACTTAAGAGCTGCTTCTACTCTCTGTGATTGGTGCTCCGTCAGCCATTGAGGGAACGCGCTGGCTTCGGCCTGCAAGGCAGAGGGCAACAGAGGACATGCCGAGCCATAACAAACTGTATTCTTATTGCGCCCTCTGTTGGTCAGAATTATACTGCAGCCTGAACCAAATACATGAAGCATGACTAAAGCCCACATGTCCGCTGGCCAAAGCCTTCTTTTGATTATCTCCTCAGACATGCGTGCGTCCAGGAGATATTGGCGAAAAAGTCAACTGAAACAAACAACTTCTCTTTGGTCTGTGCTGCAGAAAACATGGGTAATTCACATTTACAATAACAATGTGGTACATAATATGTGAAGGCGATACCATACAGTATACCACCCTAAGTGAAAATATATCAATCCACATTGTGAAACCTATTGGTCTATGTTTTAGTTATACACTGTCTCACATTTTCTAGTTACATTAAGTTGCTCAAGAAGTGGATGGTAGATTGATCTGAACAATGGATATTCTTGTGGCAGGGTTACAATACAATGCCTTGCTTTCTACCTATTGGAATGATCCAATAAACAGCTCTATTAATCAACACTTGACTTTGGAAAACCTTAGTTCACACCTCCTGTGAGAAGTGCTCACTTTTGCAACATGTGTGATGGAAGCGTAGGCCATTGCGGCGCTGTCATTTTTTCCAAGGTTTCACAACACCAGCTTCTGATCTCACTCACTGGCTGGAGGGACTGCGTCACTGCTTTCGGTTCCCATCTTGTTGCTGAGACGGCGCCATTTAAATCAATCCTTCTACCCTACCGCCATCCTTAACCTTGAGGGGATTTGAATGGGCACGAGGTGCTACAACACAGTAGTGTTTCATTTACGGGGGGAGTATGCTAGTTTTTTCTCTAGTTCGCTGCGTCTGTATGTAATTAAAACATGCAGTGGAATAGGAGGGGAGGGGTGGAGTACGTAGGAAAGACAGAGGGGGAAAAGGAATACGTCCTAATTGATTTCTTCTGTGGCTCCTTTTTAGCTGTTGCTCTTAAAACTGAGGAAAGGCAAGAACATCTGTGGTATCCCATCTGCCGTGGCAACTGTACCTGTCTGTCTGAGTGCCTGCCAGTCTACCTGCATGTGTCTGAGTCTCTGCTAGACTAACTTTCTGCTGGATTCAGCATACTTCCAGGCTCTTGTTTGTTCTCTCTCTCTCTCTCTCTGTCTGTCTGTGCATCTACCTGCCTTCCTACTTGCTTCACAGTGCATGTGGTTGGTCAGTGTGTTTGTGTTCTTTTGTTTTGTTTGTTTTCCATTCTACATGCCATAATGCAGAATGCATAACAGTTTGTCTTTTGTGGTCTGTCTGTTTCACTCCTGAGGTGCATTCAAATTCACAAACGTAGACGAACGTTTGAGAATGTTTACAAACAGTTTTTTGTTTGCCTTGAGTTCTGAGCGAACATTTGTGAACACTTGCAAACAGTTTGAGGAGGTAGCTCTGAGAACAGTGGTGCTGGACATGAGCTGGAGCTGTTACCGTTACAATACACCGAATCGTTCAAATGTAACTGTTTAGAGAAAACATATTTGCCATGAACATTCGCTGCACTGTTTGCCAAATTTGAACGCACCTCGGGTATGGTTGTTTCTATCGGTCATTATATGCAGTTTTGATGGTCTCAGCAGCTGCAAGGGACATGGGGGAAATGAATTCACTTGATTCATTCAGTTGATTTTCTGTCAGATGGTAGAAAAAGTTAGTTTTGTCATTATTTAGTTGTGAATCAAATGCAACGTTAAAAAAATCCAGTGGTTTTTATATTGTGACACAGAGACGCTCCTGATAAATGTCTTTTTTTGGCTTTTTTATGTTATGTTGGGAGAAAAACTTCTACAAAAATCATTGAACTGTGACAGATCTAATGATTCCAACTAGAATTTGGGTGTGAAGACAGGGAGCAGGAGGCCTTCGGTGTTCATCAAATGAGTAACTCACTTTGTAGTCAGAAGGTGCTCTTTGGTAAAATATTCCCAACTTGATGCAAAGAACATTGATCCAGGGCACACTTCTTCATATTAAAAAGCTTTATTAATTGGCTAGTTCAGATAGAACAGATCAAATAATGCCAACATGTTTCAGCCAACATGGCCTTCAATTTGGGCGTCTTTGTGTGTCTCACTAGCTGGCAACCACTGTCATCTCTCTATATTTTGTTGTCTGGCTATCTGCCTGTCTGTCTCTTAGCTTCTCTCTCTCTCTCTCTCTCTCTCTCTCTCTCTCTCTCTATTTGACCATTTTCCTTAAACACAGCAGCAGCCTTGTTTTTTGGCGGAGGTTTAACTCATTCTGCATTGTGGAGGAACCCAGCACTGTGCAGTAGTAGTGGCTCACGGAGGAAAAACATCTGGATGGAGAGTGGCCAACTCCTCAAACAACATCCCTTTCATTGTGCGGACAGTGTTCAGATTACGAAAACTTATAATAAAATATGACCTGTTTTATGTTTACATGGTTTTATGTTCTTATGTCTGTATCCATGTGGCCTTGTGTTGGTGTGATACAGTGATGACTGCATGGAATACAGACACTCTTTAGCAATCTGCAAGTACTACTGAATCTCTAGGTTAGAGCCTAACCTTAGCTTAATTAGCTTAAATAAAACATACTCCAACCATAACACATATATTATGTCCATATGTATATGACTTAAATATGCTTAAACACTTAATACAGGCTGTCCATGGACACATACAGACAGGCACACTCCTTGGTGCAGTAGAATTAGCTTTGTTGTGTGTCTACAATAAGGGGGAGGTAAGGCCTGTAATTGGCTGAAAGGAGTCACATGACCACAGATTAAAGGCACCCCCTGGGTTTAGCTTTGTTTCAGGGCTTGGTGTGGTGTGGATCACATGCACACACACCCAGACGTATACACTTACAACCACACACACACATGCACACTCACACACACACACACACACATGCGTGCATCCAAGTATACACACACACATATGCGTGCATGCGCACACACACACACATACCACAGCATTCCTCTCTTGCCCACATCCATGATGAAAACCTCTCTAGTAGTCACTCCCTCACATCAGGAAAAAAATCACCTCTGCTCCCTGACGAGAGTGGAGACCAAAACTGTGTGGGCCTCCATTCTCAATGTGGGCTTCAGTGACCTGCCGTGGGCCAGAGAGACACAAAAACCGCCAATCAACTATCTGCTATTTCTGATATGTTTCCAGAGCATAGTTATCCAGTAGGCCAAGATGAATTGAGGCTTCTTCTGAATGGGGACATGACCTGTGCATATCTTTAAATGCATGGTTCCCCTTCATATGAATTTTTGACATGCACCATAGCCTTTTGGCTCTAACATCAGATGGACTATGAGTGTTATGCAGATATGTTCCTGACATATTGAGAGACCTTATTCCTCATTCCTCACTAGTCGCTACAACCACCAAAACCTATGAGCCATTTGATTCTTTGTGCTTTTGATGAAAAACTAATGAATCAGAGTATAGTGTAAGATAGTGTCCAGTGCTGTGTGTCCATAGTGCAAGATATGTAGCGTCCAGTGCATGGTGATGTTGAATTTCTTTTCACAATTTCATAAAAAAGTATCATGAAGTAGGCCTGGCCTACTTGTCTATAAGATTATGAAAACTTGGATTTAGATGCCACGCCCAGACTCTCTTAGCTCAGAACACACACAAAACAGGTTATGCTACCTAATAGGATAATAAGAAGAGGTGTGCTAGTTCTTAATTAATATGCTAGATCCTACTTCAATCAGGAAATGTCCTATAATACAGATAACTATCTTGAGATTAAATTCTGAGAGCAAAGGTAGGCTAGGCCTATAACATAATAGCCCACAAATTATGAACAGATGAAGCCTTTGACATTATAGGCTATCTAACCTAGTAATTAACGCCCCTTGGAATGTGTAATTAGATTATTTCTACAGATGTTGTAGCCTATTTGAAGGATGGACTACCATAATTGTGGACTCTCCTAATTGGTCCTATAGTGATGCAATAGAAATAGGCTCTTCTTCCACAGGGATAAGATAACCTGCACTGGCTGGTAGGCCTGGGCTGAATAGGCTAGTTGTAGTGGACATGGCATTCTTTCTCATATTAGTCTATAGACTATTTTCTCTAGAATTAAAGCAAGAATAAAATTGATCATACAAGTTTAACTTGTATTTTAATTCTAAAGGAGAAAATTGTCTATAGACTATAAAATAGACTAATATGAGAAAGAAACAAAGATAAATAGGAAGAAAGAAAGCCTATTTCTTCGCCAGTTCACTCAAAATAGAAGTAATTTAGGAAAGACAGCAGCAACAGTTGTTTACCTCGCTCTCGTTTTTAAGCCGAAGTCTAGCAGCAATTGTCTCTTCTTGGAGGAAGGCGGGGAGAAGCGGGTGGGTCGTGCTGCTCGCGCTGCCCCTGGTCCATCTCGAGTCCACCCCCCGGAGGAGGCCAACCCGTGACCGATTCTGGCTAAGCGTCCTGATGAGCTGCTTTGTTACGTGTTGTCCAAATTTTACGCGGGTTTTTTAGGTTTACCCCCCGCACTGTAGTGTTTTGAAAAGTGCGTCCTAAAATAGGTGCGCTGTCGCTTTAAGATCCCTTAGCTAGTCTGCTTCGTATTGATCAATCCACCATTTTCCAACACATAGCACACTCAGCGGCAGTGGTAACACAGCGACGGCGGCAGCAGAAAGCCCTACCTGGAGACGCCAGGACCTGGGGCAGTCATGGCAGCCAACATGTATCGGGTTGGAGGTAGATCACGTTTTTGATGTAACGTTATTTATGTGTCCACAATGGCGTGTACGCCGATGTTTGTACGCCACAGCAGCTGCGTTTGTCCTTCCTCTTTTATTTCTCAAAGCTAAAGAGCCGTGTGCTGTAGCTACAGAGGATGATGATGGTGACTGAGAAGGGAGATGAAGAGTGTCGGAACCAAGTGAATGGTCTTTTAAAATGTTGTCGTTTAAAATGTCTGAAGTTGTAACAAAATTAAAATTTTGTTTCACGCGCGCGAAAGCTCTCGGTTTGTTTTCTCTTAAATCATTAAGTCACTTTAGCTTTTAAAGTTAAGTTTGGTCTGCTAGCTTTGTTGGAAACTGCGTTTGACTGAGCAGACTGAGCCAGCTTTTTCTCGTCGTAAGTAACCACTACATTTCAGAAGATGTGAACTCTTACAGCCACCGTCTGTTTATTGATGGCCATTCAAATCGATGGCCATTTGAGTAGAAAGCTTTACCATCAATCAAGTTATTAGCCATCATCACTGTCATAAATTAAAGAAATTCACAGGTGTGGCTAAACTTAAATGCCTAAATTATCACTCAAATTCCCTCCTGAACTGTTATGGCAACCACAAGGTATAGAATCTGAATTCTTTATACTTAATTGACCTTTTAATACTTAAAAAGCTGTTCTGGTGTTTTTAAATCATTGTGTAGTTCCTAAAATCTGCCTTTGTAGCTAAGCAGGTTCAAACTAATAGGCTAGCAGAGATCATGGGGTCAGAACCTCTGGGGAGGGGACGGACTGCCAAAATGTACCCCCATAACGAACTAGCTGGCTCTAGGGCAGTTTGGATCATAGACTACTCTGAAAGGCTATGCAAAATTGGATAATCAGAATTTCTTCCACAGGGTTATCCTCAGCAACATACATTTTGGCTAAATGAAGCCTAGGCTATATTTTCATATGGATGGTGTAGGCCCAGTTTGGACACTCACTGGTTAAAATACACTGTCATTTTTTCCCATGTTTATAGCAATGTTTTCTGGCGATTGAACTGTCTAGGTGTGGACTGAAGACCTAACAAAAACATGTTTTTGTTATTGCATAGAGAACTAAGTTCTTCAGGTAAAATAGAACCTACACCTTTAGGTACACCTGCACTTGTCTGTTACGATAGCCAAAGTATTCAAGTCTCTGATGTATCCACTTCTTAACTGTTACACATTGATGTTGACCTCTTGAGAAGGAGGTGATTAGAAGCATGAATAAGTTATTTTAGTTGTTGCCAGGTCTGGTCTCCTGACTTCAGGAGTCATTGTCTCATCAGGTAGTCTACTCATCAGTTGACCTGAGAGGAGTGGTTATCTCCCCTTCTCCCCTCCTTCCGTTGAGTTCAGCCATGGGAAGTCCTAGTGTTTTCTCCAACTGGACTCAATCCCTCCCACCCTGTAACCTGTGCTTCATAAAGCAGATTAGAGGTGGTCTTCTTGACCCTCCAACTGCCTCACGCCTGATTGTGGTAGCTAGAGAAAGCTCCTTGTAAAATGCAGAGGAGCTTACCAGCTTTCTTGAAGGGGCTGCTTGTAAGAGAAGCCTGTTTCTCTCTGGGAGACACTGGATTTTTTGGATGTTGCTGGAAGAACCTGTGTATTGATGTGGCATACTCCTTGCTCAGACGCTGTTGTAGCATTGATTTTACCGGTCTATTAGGAGGATCATGGTCACTGGCTATCGGCTTTCAGTTGGCCCACATACAAAGGGTTTGTGTGAAGCTGAAATGGATTCAGGCCTCCATGGAAGCTTAGTCTGTGGCACCAGTCTGTATTTTCACTAAGTTAGTACTGTTTTTGATCGAGGGGCAAGTGCAGTGGAGTGAAACCACCTGGGTGGGTGCAGCTGAGACACTGTTGGACTTTTAGGCTACTGTCTAAAGGGCGCTTCACTACAAGAATGATAACTATAATGATAAATGTAACCATAACGTTAAAAGCATCCACACTGACCAACGATAAGCAAAGTCTCTCCTTTTGTTAATGAATGTGATGGCGAAAATTTGATGGTTTCTAATTGGCTGTTGGCTTTTGGGGATCGCTCTGAAAGTGATCCCCAACGATATCATTCATGTCGTTATCGTTATAGTTTGTGTGAATATTAACGAGAACGATATATTTTTATAGTTATCGCTATAGTTATCGTTCTTGGTGTGAACGGCTCTTAAACCTGCAGCTCCATGGCTGAAACGCCACCTGCCCGTGTTCCACTCTCCAGACCAAAGGCAAGGGAAATTGGGGTCTTCGTCGGGTGGGAGCCCTCTGCCCCAAAGCTTTACCGTCTCTGATTTCAGCTTTTGGCCTGGCCAAAAGGGCCTGGCTGGGCTGGGTTGGGCTGGTTTGGACTGGTAGGACAAAAGGTCATTTGCGCAAATCTTTGCCCTACTTTTGTGACCGTGTGAGTAAAAGAAGAGAATTTTTCTAACTACATAAGCTTACATGGACATGAGTACTTTTGAAAGGTTTATAAGCCGTTTAGAATTAGACTATTCTCTTGTGTTTCTTTCAAGGTGAGGTCAGCGTCTCCTACTCACGGCTCAGCTTGGGAGTCCCCTCACTAGCTGTTAACTGTAACTGACTGATAAGTTTCCCATTTATGCACTGCCTGTTCAGAGGCAACATCAGGCAGCTATTCCACTGTCCCACCATCAGTGTGTTTGTTTGTATGGCTGCGATTAATTCTTTTACTCTAATTGAGGGTAATAGGCCAATGCTTTGATGTCACACTCAGCGACAGATTTGTGTTACTATAATGTTGTGATTTCAGAAAATAAGCATGCACAAACAATGTGCCCAAGGGTTTTCAGTACAGTACTAGAAGATGAATGGGTTCAATTTGATTTCTTTAGACTTCATTTTTGGGTGCCAGCTTCATGTAAGTGTGCATGCTGCATACTATTGATGTTTTGCATCCTCCAAATATTTTTGTTTATCTCTTCTAATTGCGAGGTCAGGCTTAATGTGTTGAAATGCTTTGAGAACTCGGTCATTAGTGATTATTGTCACTATTTGTAGACATGAATGCTCTGTTTATCCTTGGTATTTACCTCCAGGAAAAAAAAAACAAAACAGAATCTCCAAGACCTACCACTGGTTACAGGCCTGTCTAATAGCAACAGAAACATAAGATGAAGATATCTAATCAAATAACGTCACATTCAATATAACAGTGACAAGGGCTGTTTTTTTTTTTTTTTGTAGGGCCGCCAAAGAAAGAAACACCCATTTGGTCAATATGATGCATGAGCATGCGCATAAACGTTGTGCTGGTTAGCTAAGAGAAAAGTAAGAAAGAGAAAAGGGACTTTTATTTAGCTAATGAGTATAAAGCTCATTTCCTGTGGAAGAATGTATAGCTCTTTGCATTAGAATGAGGCCATCAGTGAGACAGTGGGCTGCAGAAACAAAGCCTGTCTGATCCCACAGTTTTCTCCCCACATCCTTACCCCTCCAGGTAGAAACTTCCTCAGGGTCCCTGAGAACAAACTGTAGAGAAGAGTCTGGCTGGGCTTAATTAGCTATTTGCACCATAACTTTGGTGGATGGACCTAGACATATAGCCCTAATTGTGTGAGCTATGAATATGTCTAGCTACCTTTTTATAAATTGGGTTTAATTTTTGGGGTTGAGGTTTTTTATTTTTATTGGATTCAGTTCATATCATTCAGTTTCTCAGTTACTTCCGGTACTTCTCTCTCTTCC
This sequence comes from Alosa sapidissima, assembly GCF_018492685.1. Classification (NCBI taxonomy): domain Eukaryota; kingdom Metazoa; phylum Chordata; class Actinopteri; order Clupeiformes; family Clupeidae; genus Alosa; species Alosa sapidissima. The sequence goes on along the minus strand of NC_055975.1, from coordinate 18,780,593 downwards.
CTTTTTTTGGTGTTTTACTGGAATCCCCAATGAGCTGGTTTACTGACCTGTGCTCTGGTTCCTGCTGGAGCACCCCTCCATCTCGAGTTTCAGCAGGGCACGTTAGGTAAAGCCCCGGTGGACTCACGTGGGTACAGGAGGTCATAGCATCCACCCCCTCTCTGCTGGACTCCACTGTAAGTCCATAAGTGGATAAACCCATGTAATATGGTTCCATGTTATGTAAAAGAAACTCATTGGAGTTCACTTGCTACAAATTGAACCTCCCAAACCAATGCATCTAGCTTTTTTTATTTTTATTTTTTTTTTATTTATTTATTTTTTTTTTTTGAAAATGAGAGCTTCTGGTCTCCTGATTTACTTCAGTTGTGTTCACCCTCAGCAGTCAAGGTTGTTCACATTGCCAAACCTTGTCCATGTCCGCAGGGATTTGAGAAGCCCCCCCCCCACAAACACATACACACACACACACCATCCCCCAACCTCACCTCCAGCTTCAGTGCAGTGCAGGGCAGGGCCTCTGGGGCAGTGTATTTTATGCATTCGGCCTGTGCTAAAGGTACCTGATTGGGGGTGTTGTGTGTGTGTGTGTGTGTGTGTGTTAAGGAGGCAGGGGGTGTTTGTGTGTGTTGGGAAGGAAGGGGAGGTTTGTGTGTTTTGGGGAAGGAGGGGGTGGTGTAGGTACCAAAGGTTCTCAAGTGGGTCCAAGGTAGTCAGAACCCCTCAGTGCTGTTCAGTGTTGGGTGTAGGTGAAATATCTGTGGTTTTCTGAAAATACCATTCGGGCCACTGTGGTCGTCCTGTGAAAATGAATGATTGGTGAAAAGAATCTCCTAGTTGGTGATGGCGAGACACTGAGATGCACAGAGGAGAGAGAGAGAGAGAGAGAGACACTGACGGGAGCGGGGGGGGGGGGGGGGGTCTGAGAAAGAAAGGCCAAACACCGATAGACAAACAGGAGGTGAAGATGGACGTGAGTTTGCAGGTGAAGATGGGAATTGAGAGAGGGAGAGAATGAGACACACACACACACTCATTCACTCCAGCCTAGGCCTGTCCCACCTGAGATGGCTATCTCTCTGCCACTGGCCGGTGATTGACAGATTAAACACAAACCTGATCTTTTATTTATCACATGTCTTGCTTTGGCACCGCAGGCTTCCTTTTGTTTGGCTCGGTCAGGTAGCGCTACATGCGTTCTGATGAACTCGCCTCCCTGTCTTGACAGCACCGCCGCAGCGGGCGTCCGTGTCATTCTGGCCTGCACTCGTCTCCCCACCAAGCTTCACATCAACTACTCAAAGCCATCACAAGAGCACTACTGCATTGGTGTTGAATTCTGCCTGGCAGTTTTTGTAAAGTCATTTTACTTAATATGCAAACAACAACAAAACTCAACAAAGTCAAAGAATATGAGGGGAATGGGCAAAGGACTCCTGTCACTCAGTAGTGTGACTGCAGTGACTGCATGATGTGAGATGGATGCAGACCTGAAGTCTAAAGTGGTTTTCAGTGGATTGTCTTTTGGAACACACTGTGTCAGTTCGGTTTCACACCAGGAAAATGGGCTTCCTGAATGGAATGAAAGTAGTCTGGAAATGAAGTTCTTTGTAGTATGTTAATCTTCAGGGACAAAAGATATTACAGACGTGAAATCATCTTGCATTTGGAAAACTGGAACATTTTACAAAACCTGAAAATCAATTGAATTCTATATGCAAGTACTACAGAAATATTGGGATATATAGGCAAATTAAGGCAATCTTGAATCAGCCATGCCAATGTGGGGGAGATGCATTTTAAGAGTTCAAAGCAGTGTCCTCTTTGACTGTATAGTTGTTTTGTTGTGGTCGAGCCTTTGTGTGCCAGCCTGGCACTTACTTGGGCAGAGTGGCAGACAGACTGACGTGCTCAAGCTCAAGAAGTTCGGAGGGTGTCTCTGAACAGATGTGGAATAGCCTAACCCGCGTCTTGGGTAAAAACAACCCAGTTGCTGATGGTGTGTTTGTGTGGGAGAGAAGGGGTGGGCATCCCAAGGCAAACGGTTCATATTGCCATAGTAACCTCCATCCTCTAAATGAAGAGTTGTCTGTGTGAGAGAGAGAGAGAGTGTGACAAACAGAATTTGCGTTTTTGTTGTCCCTCCACACCTTTGCTTTAGATTGTATCTGATTCTCTTCCTCTGGTCTTCCCTTTGTTCCTCTCGATCTCTCAGTCTGCTTTTTTGGAGTTTGTCTGTCTACCCCATCCTCTCCTCCTCTACCTCGCATCCTCTCCTCCTCTCCCCTACTTTCCCTCCTCTCCCCCTCATCCTGTCCTCCTCTCCCCCCATCCTCTCCCCCTCTCCCCTACTTTCTCTCTTTCCTTAACCCTTCGTCTCATTATTTTGCCTATCTCTCTCCCTCTTTCTGGCCTGGTTATAATGCCACTCTGCCAATTCTCATTCTCTCTCTCTCTCTCTCTCTCTCTCTCTCTCTCTCTCTCTCTCTCTCTCTCTCTCTCTCTCTCTCTCTCTCTCTCTCTCTCTCTCTCTCTCTCTCTCTCTCTCTCTCTCTCTCTCCATCTACCATTCTGTTTGTCTGTCTTTCTCTCTGTCTGCCCCCCCCCTACACCCCCCGTCTCTCGGCAACATACTCGGATTGGATCACAGAAAATTTAACTGCACTGTGATGTCACAGCCTCTGTTGCCCTGTGATTGGCTGTGGCTGGCAGGAAGGGGGATGGGGGCACAAATGCCGTGGGCGCTGTGAGAGAGAGAGTGAGAGAGAGAGCAAGAGAAAGAAGAAAGAAAGAAAGACAGACAGACAGACAGACAGAAGGACCGGTTCTGGCTTGTGCTGGCTATAGGTCTTTTAAAAAAAGTGTAGTCAAGTCTGAGCTTGGGTTTGCCTCTTTTCTCTTTTTTTTTTCTCCCCCTCGTGCTCTAGCATACTCTTTCGCTGTGTCTGTTTCACTGAGTTCAAGTTTTTTTTTTTTGCCAGTTGTGCAAAGAGAACTCTGTGAAAAAGTAGAGAGAAAGAGAGACGGGTGTGGCTCGTGCTCTTACACACACACTTACACACTCACTCACTCACACGTACACACACCCACACACACACCATTTCACCAAGGGCAGAGACAAGTAGGCCAGATGATTCATTAGTGCTTTGTTTTGAGTGTGTGTGTGTGTGTGTGCGTGTTTGCTGGTGTTGCGAATGTGTGCGTGCATGCATATGCTTTCGTGTCCCTTTATTTGTCTATTTGTCTGCCCACTACACATTTATGTGTTAGTAGTAGTAGTCGGTACGTGTATTAAGTGTGTGTGTGTGTGTGTGTGTGTGTGTGTGATTTAAATTTGTTTATGATAACTTCAGTGCATCATCGATGCATCTAACAGAGGTAGCTAAGGTGAGAATCCCAGACCACACATCAAGTCTACATCACTGTGCACTCAGAGTCTCTTAAGACGAGACCAACAGTGTGTCTGTAGACAGGAGCAACAGTCCACATACCAGTAGTGGACTAGACCTACCCTGTCCCCTGTCATGGCTACCGTAGACTAGACAAGCACTGTCTCTGTGTATTTAATGGTAGTTGCTGTGTTGTGCCCGAAATGGTGTGTGTGTGTGTGTGTGTGCGTTGTTTGTGTGCGCTTGTTTGTGTGTGTGTGCTTACGCATGCGTAGGGGCTCTCGCCTGAGGTAGGTATGGATAACGCGGGCTTGACTGCAAGCAGAGATAACGAAGATGTGCTCTGAAACCGGAGATGAGATGAGAGGAGGAAGGAGAAGCAAACAGGAGATGAGCGGAGCATAGAAATGGCATGGAGAGCACAGGGCATCTAAAGGAAGGAGTGAGGAAGGGAGGAGTGGAGAGGGACGAAGACGAGGTGAAGAGGAGAGGAGGAGAGGAGATGGACAGATGAAGGAAGGAAGGAAGGGAGGGAGGGAAGAAAAAAAGAAGGGAGGGAGATGGAGAAAGATGGAAGAAGGGAGGTATGGTGCTCTGGCAGGACTCCATGTGGTGGGTGTAATCCCGTGTGTGTGTGTGTGTGTGCGCGTGTGCGTGCGTGTGTGTGTGTGTGTGTGTTTAACGGCAGACGCCCCACCAGGCCGGGGGCTAACGGAGACGTCCCACTGACACACAGGCTTGGAGCGGTGCCAGCACGGATGGAGAGATGGGGGATTGGTTGAGAAGGAAGATAAGAGGCTGAGATGTGTGTGTGTGTGTGTGTGTTTGGGTTGAGACATGGAGAGAGAAGGAGAAAAGAAGATGAACATGAATGCCAAAGGTCTCCACTAACTGCGCTGGTGGTATGGTGCATATTTGTCCCTGCTATTCCATCCATACATTTCACTCTGTGTGTATGTGTTGTTTTTGTGTGTGTGCGTCTTCATGTTTGCATGCGCACGCCTGCTGTGAGTTGTTTTTCATTCCTGACACTGCGGGTGAAAGAGCAACCCTGTACGGCTCGCCTCTCTCTCTCTCTCTCCCTCTCTCTCTCTCTCTCTCGCGCGCGCCTCACCCTCAAAGCCCTGCACCCTTCGGCTCTGAGGCTAACCGACCGGCTGGCTGTCTGGCTAAAGGGACCAGCAGTTTCGGGGCCTGTCCTCCTGCTGAGTGAGGCTTCAGAAGCCACGCATTTAATCGAGGGCGCCTCGACGTGTGTGTGTGTGTGTGTGCTGAGCTTCAAAAATGAATCTCAGGCGTGTGTGTTTGTCAGGCAAGGGTTTGGCTTCAGTACTAGAAGGGGAATTCCTGATGCAAGCCCGAGAGCAGGCAGAAAAAAAAGAAAAACCCACCAACTTTTTCTTCTGGCTTTATTTGCCTGGCAGGAAATCGTCTGGAGAGTGTACGAAGAAAGGAAGACTAGCGACCCTTGATTCGTTCAAATGTTATTCCTAATCCTTCATATACAATGTTAAACATGTTACCTTTACAGCCTTCAGAATTGACCCCACGAGACTTTGAGAGCAGTGCAGCCCATGCCCGGGGAGAACTCTGTTGACTTTTGCTTCAGAGAAGATCATTGATTGTGGTGTGGAAGATGCTGAGATGGTTAGCCCCTTTTAAAGTTCTTTATAGCATGGAGCGGCCATAGTATAGGCCTAGTTCACGTGCAGGCACGCATGCCAGATGTCCCAACTGTGCAAGCTACTGTGAAGTTCTCGAAATAGTCACTCTTTGCAATACTTCAGAGTTGTTTGTTTGTCGATGAAAGCTGAATGAGGCCTAGTATAATTGATTGTTCAGCAGATGCTTTTATTCAAAGTTACTTGTAGAGCTTAGTGGGTGTACTTGTTCACTCTCGGAACCAAAACTATAGCATTGCTTTGTAAAATAGTGAAACAAGTGTGTGTGTGTGAGAGTAGCTATGCAAAACTTAACTGAAAAGGTTGCTGCTTGTGAAGAAGGCCTAAAACACAGTTCAGGTGATTGGCTTCAGAGGCAACTGAAGTGCCTCTGAACACTCTGGAACAAAAGTGCTAGAGACATTAGTTCATAAAGAGCATTGTTTTGCCAGCAAATTATGTCTACATGATAACAGCAGCCCTATAAAATAACAGTGGCCTTATTGGACCCCCCCGCCCCTGTCTCTAATGAGTGTTGTGAAAGGGATTTTTTTTTTTTATAGATGCCCCATCAAGCGCTCAGTCTGTGGTGTGTGTGTGTGTGTGTTTGTGTGTGTGTATCCAGCACTCATTTAGAACTCTGCTTAACATTTACTGCAGCTGCTAATGTGTCCATCACTCGGATGTTTGGCCAGTAGCCGGAGGTGGGGGTGTGGAGTCGGGGGGGGGGGGGGGGGGGGGGGGGGGCTCGGTGAGGCAGTAATGGTCTTGTGTGCTTCAGAAGTCCAATCGAAGAGATGAGTCGGCAAACCCCGCCCTGTACACACCTCTAATTATGACTGCTGACTCCAGAGGCTGTTTCCATGCCCAGCCACGGCGCTTCTTTCTAATAATCACTTTATAATCCAGTCAGAAGGGTGTTGGGCTTTTGGGCTGTACATTTCATATTTTTTATATTTCTGTAGTGTACCGATGTCGGTTCGCAAGAGACATTTTAAGATGGAAGGGAAACCTTCGAAAAGGAGGCACATCCGACCTTGCATGGTAACAGCCTTTTGTGAACAGGCTGCTGAATCACCCCTTCTAAAAAAAAAAAATATTCCCAAAAAAAAAATCTATTAAATGATTCATCCTGAACTTAATGGTTCAATTCTTAGTCATACAATCTATGTGGATGTAAGCTGCACCTGTAATATCTCTAAATGTGTGTGTGTGTTTTCCTCGTAGATTATGTGTACTTTGAAAACTCCTCCAGCAACCCCTTGCTCATTAGGCGAATAGAAGAACTGAATAAGGTAAGCCAGTATGACTGGACCTTCATGGCTGTGTATGTTTGTATCTGTGGATGTTTATGTCTGGGTGGGTTTCTGTGACTTTCAGTGTGTGTGTGTGTGTGAGAAAGAGACACCCAAGTTATATATTTGCACATGTGGGTGTCCTGTTTTACAGCCTGTGTGTGTGTGTGAGACCATATGTGAGATGTGCGTGTTTGTATATATGGTATGTATGTGTTTACATATAACACATGCTGTTTACGTGTGTCTGTTTACCCTCACAGACAGCGAATGGGAATGTGGAGGCCAAGGTAGTGTGTTTCTACAGACGCAGGGACATCTCCAGCACACTGATTGCCTTGGCTGACAAACATGCACGTGAGTTCGAGAGAGAGAGAGAGAGAGAGATGCACATACTGTAGGCTGTTTTATTGTCTCTGCACATTACCTTGTTGTTGGGATTTCATCTTCGTTGCAATAGTAGACCCAACAACAACAACAGAGCAATCATCACCACAGATTTTTCCATCAATCTCTGTCCCTGAAGTGCAGTTGGCCAAGGACGAGAGGCAGCCCTCCTCTTCATGCCTGTGCTCAACAGTGCCTCATGTTCACATGTTCCCAGCACTAGCAGACACACTCAGTTAACTCACCATGTATGGAATGTCTGGATGCTGAGCTGTTGCTGAGGTATTAGAGAGAGACCTGAGTGTATGTTGGGTATTATTGATGTCTTGTCAATACAGTTGAGCAGAGCATTGGTCCAAAGGATTGCAGAGATGATGGAAGAAGCTGTAATATCTAGAAAAATTACTTGACACATAAGCCTTTGGTAAGAGCTTATAGTGCTGTTTAGTATAATATATGAAATGGTATCAAACATTGAATGGCTAGTGTTCACATCAGACAATACAGTAAAATGATATTCATTAGAATTGTAAATGATAAAATGTAGGCCTAACACATGCAATGAAGTATATGCAAGAAATGGTATGTACTCTGGGTGTAAAGATTCACCGATACGTATTGCTAACCGATTTAAACGTTAAAGATGCGAGTGCATCCATACGCAAACCCCTACATCGGTTTAAATGTACTATGTACGGGTCAATTTAAAATGACAAATCGGTTGCTGCTAAGCAATGCTGCAGCGGAAGACCTAACATTACAAATTAGGTTACTTTCAAAATCATAAGACCTGCTCTGATTCGCGAACACCTCAACAGAGCGTCTGGTAGCCTTCTCCAACTAGGGTAAGTAGCGTCACTGCTACAGTGGCAACAAACTAGTTTAGTGTCTAGAGTTTAGTGAAACGCAGCATGGACTAATAACATGTGTTTTCACGTGTGTGTTGCAGTATCCTGAATGAAGTCATATATTCAGTCATAAGCACTAGCCTCTAACCTAGCTTCTTAGGCTACAACAAACGCCCCTCGTCTGTGTGGTGACCTTGCTCAGCCTTCTTCTGCATTCTCTTTTCTGCTGGAGTCTCCCCATCGCACCGATGCACGTCTGAAAGTTAACTGGGGAGGGAGTGTAATATTGCCTACCTGTCATTGTTGATGTGACAAATTTGCGCTTCTCACAATGTGCGAGTAGCCTCCTTGTATCCTCCTTATTTATGGTAAGAGAGGAAAAGGTCATTCAGACACCCTTTCCCCCTGGCACTTGAAATTTAGCAAATCTACAGCTACACTGCAAAGTTTTAAAGTATTGTGATTGGCTCAGCAGCTAAGTAGAAGGGTGACATGAATGTATAGATCTCTATTAATTGGCCGAGTGATTTCGTTTAGAGACATTTGGCAAAGTTCTTAATATCTAAATGTTTGTTCAGTCTTTCAGTCCAGTCAATTAAGTTTTTTGTGTGTTTTGGAGAAGTTATAAACCCAATGACGTGTAATTGTAATTTTTTTCTCATGCCATAAAGTAACAAAAATAACTCCCCAGTCTTTTATTGCTAAAGGGTTCTCCAATGTTTTCTCAGTTAGCCTTTTAAAATGATATCAGATTAGTAAACAGAATGTGCCTTTGGAACATTGGATTAATGGTTGCTGATATTGGGCAATGTAGATATTGCATTGAATACTAGCCATTTCTTTCTACAGTCGAGAACCCTTTTGCAATTATGTAAGCACATAATGTAATCTGAAAACTGCTGCCTTGACTAAAAAAACAATGCAACTGATCTCTGCTGGTATTCTGTCTTTAATTGAGTGGAATGGAAATTTCTAAGTGACCCCAAACTTTTGACCGTTAGTGTACGATATATAAAAAGCACGTAGGTTAAAGCATTAGCTGAAATGGTTGAATATTCATATTTTGGCCTTAGCTAACGTGTGCTGAATTCTAAATGGTGCCGCTCATCTGAACTGGGCTCAGCAGCCCACGCCGCCAGTGACGTGTGGGCTCTAAGCCTCTCAGATGGGAGTGGGAGTGGTGGGAGGATGGAAAATGCAGAGTGTGTGCTGAGGCGACGACGGAGGGTCTGTTTGTTTGTGTGTGTGTGTGTGCGTGTGTGTGTGCACGTGTGTGTGCGTATGCAAAGGGGTGAGTGGGAGGGTGGATGGTGTACAAAGTAAGAGTGATGATTTGTTTTATGTGTGCAGAGGTCCTGTGTGTGTGTGTCTGAGAGTGAGCATATGTGTGCACATCTGTGTGTGTGTGTGTGTGTGTGTGTGTGTGTGTGTGTGTGTGTGTGTGTGTGTGTGTGGGGAGGGAGAGAGCTCAGTGGTGTGGTTGAGACTCCAGTTTGAGAGTGGCGTTGGCTGCCAGCATTCCCACAGCGGCTTCCTCGGCATTCGCAATATTTGAACAATCAAAGCAGACGCGATCGAGGGATTGAATATTGGGGGGGGGGGGGTGCTGGAAGGATGGAGGGAGTACATGAACATGGGAGGGAAGAAGGAATGGAGGGAGGATGTGAAATGGAGTGATTGAAAAAAATGAGAATGAGAGAAAGATGATAGAATGTGGGTTAAAGGATGGAATGAGAGATGGAGTTGGAGTGGGGGACTGAAGGAGGGATGGATAGAGGCCTGATGTGAGCATTCGAGACCAGTGGCAGTTCTCTTCTGCATCTCGGGTCTCTCAGCGACCGTCTTCTAGTCAGAACCACTACACTATTCCTTTGATTGCACTGGATTCTGGCAGGGTGATTCATGTGCATTTCTGCTCTAGCTTGGATCAAACTCGGCCTGTGTTGGTCCCTTTCCCACTAATTTAGTCTCGCAGTCTCTTTTTAGGAGACAGACCGAAAGAAAAGACTTGAGAGTGACGAGAGAGAGAGAGAGAGAGAGAGAGAGAGAGAGAGAGAGAGAGAGAGAGAGTGAGAGAGAGTGTGTGTGTGTGTTTTCACTGGAGTATATTTGTAGTTGGCATTTGTCAGACTGTTTTCTCTGTGTGTGCGCGAGCGAACAAGTTTGTGTGTGTTGGGTGAGTCACAGATTAAATATTTTACTTTCTGTGATGCTGCCTCCTCCTCAGTTGAAGTGCTGTGGCCCCACCCTACCTCAGGGAGCCTCTCGCCCGCTCTGCTGCTGGGTGCTGAGTGAGGCGCTGAGAGAGAGAGGGAGCGTTTCAAAACACCCAAATGAATAAATGACACAGTAATAACCAAATAACTTCCTGCTATCATCCATTTCATTTCAGGCGATCTCCAAACAGTCCCTCAGTGCTCGGGTGCATACTTTTGAAGCATTAGCATTTTGGCCAAGCGAAATGGTCAGCTTAAGCACATTTTGTTTATGTTTGTGGTACCGTGTGGTGGCCAGCTATGGAAGTCTTTCATTTTCGTGGCAAGCGAACTTGGCCTGCGTCTTTCTCTGCTCCATCTCTGTGACTACTCTTTTTATGGCTGTGAATCCACAGGCCAGTCCAACGCTGTGATTAAAATAATAATAAAAATTCATAAAATGATTTGATGTTTTATGAATGAGACTAGGCAGTTCACACTCAAGTCATATCAGAGGAGAATGTCACAATGTATATGGATCTAATGGGACTGGGATATAAAAACTTATAACATAATATTCATTTGAGTTACCTTTTTATTAAACATTTTATATCTACTTCAGATGCCATAATGAAGGCCACCATTAAAATATAGTGGCTGTTACATTTTCCTAGGTATTTAAACACTTTGAATGTTAAAATTCCATCATAGAATTCTTTTTTTAAAGAGTACCCCTAATTCAAACCTGTACTTTTCACATATCTAGATCAAAATAGCGCCTTGTGTTAGTTACAAAATAGTGCCTTGTGCGCTCTCATACATAGACCTACTTTCTCTCACTCCCTGCCTCCTTCCTTCCTCTCATCTGGTAAGGTGATTCATTCAGGAATAATTGATGATTGGTTGCGGAAGGTGAATGGTCGAGGGAGTTGGGTGAGAATGGCTCCTGTGGTTTAGCCAGACCACTTGGCTACAAACCTGAGGTGGTCGGTCTAGGAATAGCTGCTCGCTCTCTCTCTCTCCCTCTCTCTCTGTCTCTCGTCTTTGTCTCTCTCTCTCTCTCTCCTCTCATCGGTCACTGTTGCTAAGTTTCTCTCTTTCTCACCACCTCTCCCTCTCACTTTCCCTTCCTTCCCTCTATAGTTTCTTGCACACCTGGTCTTTCACACTCTTTTTCTGAGAGGGAGGAAATTCCCCTAGCTGAACTTGGCCCGTTATGATTCAGAGGAGTAAGTCACAACTCCCACACCTCAGTAAAATATGTATGGCCTTGTGTATGGCCTTGTGAACTGTAACCCATACTGATGGCCTGTTGCCATATAAGGACCAGTTAAAAACATGGTTGATATTGTTTTTTTTTTGTTTGTTTGTTTTTGTTTACTCAAATTGGGGACCTTCACCTCTGCTGATGTTGTGATGCGGGACCAGCACTAGCTGTAGCCTCAGCTGATACTGTTTTGACTGTTTTTGACACCTGACATGCCCATTATGTATTGTCTGCACTAGTGTGTGGAACTAACGACAGCAATTATAGTTCGGTGCCCTTCAGAATGTCTCTTTAAAACACATAAATGTGATCCAAGAAACACCCTAAAAGTGTGTGTGCTTTTGGGTTTGCATTCACATTTCAGTGAAGGACCAGAAAGGTGAATTTGATTGTGAATGCTGGCAGACCAAGTGAATGAGCTTGGGAATATGTATTGATTTTAGACACTTGCATCTCAAATCCTGTGATTGCTTCTCTCTTCTACCTGTTCTCCCTCTCTCAATCACTCTCCCCTTCACTCTTTAACCCCCCCCCCCTATCTCTCTTTCTTTCTCTCTCCCCCTCTCTTTTTTCCCCCATCCAACTCTCTCTCTCTCTCTCTCTCTCTCTCTCTCTCTCTCTCTCTCTCTCTCTCTCTCTCTCTCTCTCTCTCTCTCTCTCTCTCTCTCTCTCTCTCTGTGTATCCAAAGTATCCAATTGTATCTCGGGACTCATTTTAAGGCACTTTTGTGCCTATTTGTCCTTCAAATGAAACAGAGAGAGACAGTAAGGGAATGAAATTGGAGTGTAGTGAGGCGAAAACGGATTGAAAGATAGGAGAGAAGGTGATGAAGGAAGAACATTAGTACACCACAGAGGTCTATATTGACAAAGAAGGTGGTCTTTTGAAACGTAGCCGGCTATGTATTTACTTGTATTTGTTGTTAAAATAAGGGTTCTGAACTTGTACATCACTACGATAAACTTGATGAATAGCAGTCACCTCAGACTCAACATGCCATACTAAAACAGTTTGATTCAGTCGGTTGTTTTCACCGTCTGTTTTGGAGGAGGGAGAGATTGGCACGTAATGTCTCTAAAATGTCTCCATGTCTGTCAACAAAGACCCTGTCCATAAGAACCACACAGATCTGTAAAGCGTCTAAATTTTTTTTTAGTCTGGCTGTTGGTATTCGATTACATTGAGCCATATAAGCAATGTCTAAGTAAAAAACAGTACACTGCCTCTTTCAGGAAGTGCTAATAGCTGCTTACGAATGCTTAATAAAGACCTTATGACTCAGTTGTGGAGCTCTTCAGAGCTCCCTCACAGGAAGTGTCATTGGGAGCCTGAAGCCAGGCGCATACCAATCAGCCGTGCTAGCTAATACTTGCCATCAGCACCCCGCACCACTGTTGCCTAGCAACAAGTACTGCTGTTGTCCAACCACTGCTAGTGAGGGTAATACTGATGTAGCATCCAAACGTGGTGTTTCAGAATCAATATACCCCATGTCGACTTCCAACAATTGCGGCACAAGTATACCTACTGCGACTGACCACATTATAGGGCTCCATTAATTTGCTGTAGACTATTCCGTGGACAATACCTAAATGGTCAGAACAAGTACATAGGTTTGACCTTTTTTTTTACTCCTTGTAAATAAAATGATTCATGATGAATTGTAACTCATCAGTAATTGTAATGACTGAGCAGTAATTGTAAGCAGATTTAATATTTAGTTTTGTTATTGTACTGAAGAGATGGTCCGGTTTAGTCTGTCAGGGTCGTTCCGGTGACCTTGTAAGCACTCCATGTTTGGCCTGACCTTTAACCCCCTTGGGCCCTGCAGGAGAGATGGAGGAGGAGATGGAGAACCCCGAGATCCTGGACCTGCCTGAGAAGCAAAAGCACCAGCTCCGCCACCGAGAGCTCTTCCTGTCTCGCCAGCTGGAGTCACTGCCTGCCACACACATCAGGTACAAGATACGGGCACACACACATGCTTTTACTTGCTTATAAACATTGAATCATTTATACACAGAGGTGATTTTTGAAATCAAATTGGTTTGTACCCGATGCATCAAGTAGGGCGATAGCTATTACAACTACTGCATTTCATTTTTGATATTGGATTTGACTTTATTCCAGTTTTTTTCAGGCATATGTGCATCCAGTGTGTGCAGAATGTTAATTTTGTCATGTGTGGGTGTCCTGGCTCATTTTGAAGAGTAGCTTTCTATTGCCATGTATGGCTTGCATATGATGTGCTAAACGTGGCGTATTACACATCTCTACATTAACCATCATCACAAGCACAGGGTCAATGATGTATGTTTTTATACCAATAAGACTTATTTAGCCTCTGCTACATCGACTGTCTGTCCCGTCCTCAGACTGAGGCGACTAGACTTTGACAGTGATTATAAATAATTCATCCCAAATCGCTCCTGCTCGGTCACAGGAGCTTCACATTTTGTACTGAATCCCTTAATCATCTCTGTGCCATTTGCATAGACCATACCTGTCAACATTGGGCTTTGAGAATAAGGGAGCCTTCCCACCTGCCCACTTCTTTTACTCAATGAGGTTGGGATTTGCTTGGTCCTACATGAACTCAGATGGTCTGACACTGGTTTACTGGACGGGGCAGTGTAGCAAGACAACTTCAGAGAGTGATTGGTCAGGTTGAAAATGCGGGAGATTCACTGGAAAATATTAAAATGGGAGGACGGCAGTGGTTGACGAGTGGGAAACGTCTGCTTTGGCCGGTAATGATGGGTTAGATTGATTTGCGGTGCTTTAGATTTTAGTGTTTATTTATATTGCTATATTTACTCACACTGATTAATGGGATGCATGTGTTTCAGGGGAAAGTGCTGTGTCACACTCCTAAATGAGACTGAGGCGCTTAAATCCTACTTGGAACGGGAGGTAAGTCTGTGTGTGTGTTTGTGTCTATGTGTTCGTATGATGGACTCAGAGTTTCTCTATGTCCATCTCCAGGCTTACATGTGCTTGTACAAGCTCACTTGTGTAACGCTTATTTTAAAAAATGTATCATGTGGTGTCTCCAGATGTGTTTGCCATAATTTCAGTTACATAACAGGTGTGTATGTGTGAGTGTGCACGAGGCATTTTGAATACGTTTTCATATGAATTATTTAGTGCGTTGACCCAGAAGATTCCCTGCACATTCTGTAATGAGGTGGCTGGAGAATATTCTCAGTGCTGTGCCAGAATTCCACACACACACACATACACACACACACACACACACACACTGGCGCACAGATCCACTTATGTATATGTTGATGTGCGTTTTGGCCTAAAAATCTATGACACGGTTTAGTTGAACAGTAGTTCATAGGCATTGATGAGGTTGGAAGCTACTTGCGAAACGCAAAACGTATCTTCACAGTAATCACAGACACTATGCTCCGACAGAACAACATAAACCAGCCGGTTTTAGAAAAAAACCCACACTTCTACCTCCACCTAGAGCCTGTTATTTGGTTTGCAAAAATACACAGCTCGCGGTTCTTCTGGTCCAATCAGAGCAGGACTGTGTGAGATCTGACTGTCAATCACATTATGGTGCAGTCTGGTGCGCACAAACTCGATGAGAGGGTGCTTGGTGGTAGTTGGGGATGGGCATGAGAGTTGTAAACATTCAAAAATTTGGCCAAGTCCCCTCAATCTGTCAGACTTGCCAACTGCAGCTTTAAGATTTGCATTGGACTTCACAAGTCTCAGGGGCATAGCTTACATCTCATGGATAACATGTAAATTACAGTCTTCCACTCACCCTCTCTCTCTCTCTCTCTCTCTCTCTCTCTCTCTCTCTCTGTCTCTCTCTCTGTCTCTCTCTGTCTCTCTCTCTCTCTCTCTCTTTCTCTTTCTCTTTTTCACTCACTCTTGTCCCATCTCTCAGGATGCCTTCTTCTACTCCCTGGTGTATGATCCCCAGCAGAAGACCCTGCTGGCTGATAAAGGGGAGATCCGCGTTGGAAACAAGTATCAGGCGGACATCACTGACCTCCTGGCCGAGGGTAGGTCTTACACACACAGTGAAAATACTGGTTGCAGGAGAATGTCTTGTCAGGCAAGGTATTGCTCTGTTCATATTGTTCTCATAATGCCTTGCATGGATTAAAAAAACAAAATCAATATCCTGATCAGAAATGAAAAGCTGTTAGATCCAGCTGACGTGTGTGTGTGTGTGTGTGTACGTGTGTGTGCGTGTGTGTGTGTAGGGGAAGAGGACGGCAGAGACCTGTCCAAACTGGAGGAGAAGATCTGGGACCCGAGCAGTTTGCTCACAGAGAAACAGATCGACCAGTTTTTAGTGGTGGCACGGTGAGGAATCACTCAGTTTGTCACTTACTCTCTCACTTACACACTCTCCCACACAAGCATCACTTTCGGTTCTGTTTTGGATGTGGTCTGTGAGCGTGTGTGTGTTTGACTGTGCATCTGCAGGTCTGTCGGTACGTTTGCGAGGGCCCTGGACTGCAGCAGCTCCGTGCGGCAACCCAGCCTCCACATGAGCGCGGCCGCCGCCTCCAGGGACATCACACTGGTAAGCACCGCCGACTTCCCGCAATCTGCACCTGACCTTTGACCTCTATAACACAACTTCACATTCTGTTCATCTGCTCCCTACCCAAACCCATTGTTCTAAATGGTCACACTGTACGCCCCATGTCTGAACCCAAATCTCAAACCTTACACACTCTTACTCATCTGTAATATACCAATCAAGTAGGTCGGTGACCAATGATGATTTAACCCCCCCACACACACACACACACACACACACACACACACACACACACACACACACACACACACACACACACATACAGTAATGAGCTCTTACTGCGTCTTGAGTGAGTAACAAAATTGCTCAGTATTGAGGACCTTTCTCTAGAGAACGGCCTCAACGCTGCCCTCGTGTGGGCGGAAGGTGAAGTGCTGACGTTATAGTCACGGCGAGGCCCAGAGGACTTGTGTTGCCCCAAGCCTGCCTCCTCAGAAACCATGATGGGTCATGACATCACCCATCATCTCCGCTCCTTTAGCCCTGTTGCATAGCAACGACACCAATATACCATGGGGAAAAAAAAATACAGCCTACACACACACACACACACACACACACAACCATATGTACAGAAACACACTCTCTCACACAGACACACATAATGTGTGCCTAAACACAAACACTCATTAAGAAGGGCTTTGTAATGAGCAGCACATTTCTACAGCTGTTTTTATCCCATGTGGCAGAATATGGTTGGAACCTGGTGACAGAGCCCTTATTCAGGGATCCGCATAAGTGCCTGTAGCCAATCTACACTTATTAAACACAACAGCAACATAGAAGGTCCTGCAGACCTTGGCTAGATAACAATGGTTTCTGGAATGATTTGCCAGTCCGCCTGTGTAGATATGTATTAATGGGGGTCTGTGTGTGTATGTGTGTATGTATATGTCTCTGGCGACTTCAATCACATAACACTGGATTCCACACTCACAAATTTCTACCAGTTTGTTGACTGCCCTACAAGGAAAAACAGGACAATAGACCTCATACCTCATGTATGCAAACGTGAGGGATGCATACAGTGCAAACCCCCTTTCCCCACTGGGAAAGTCAGACCACAGCCTCATTCATCTCCAGCCAATGTACAAGCCCAAAGTACAGAGGCTACCAGTTGCCACACGCACCTTCAGAAAGTGGACACCTGAAGCAGATGAGGCTCTGAGAGACTGCTTCGAGTGCACTGACTGGAGTGTGTTACAGAATGGAGAGGACTTAGAGGAGGTCACGCAGTGCACAACTGACTACCTGAACTTCTGTATGGACATTGTTGTTCCCACCAGAACTGTACGCTGCTTTCCCAACAGCAAGCCTTGGATAACCAGCAATGTCAAGACCCTTCTTAATAGGAAAAAGATGGCGTACAGAGAGGGGGACATGGCAGAGCTGAGGCGCGTGCAAGTGGAACTCAAAGTCAAGCTGAAGGAGGCTAAGGAGGACTACAGAAGGAAGGTGGAACAGAAGTTGGAGGAAAACAATATGAGAGAGGCATGGGACGGCATGAAGATTATCACTGGCCTGAAGAAGAGCAGCAGCTCTGTGGAGGGGGACCTGGACAGGGCGAACCAGTTGAACCACTTCTACAACAGGTTTGACTGCCCTGCTCCATCTCCAATGGGAGTGGTCTGTCCACCACCCCCTGCAGACTCCGGCACTGCTCTTGTTTGCGTGCCTGCCCTACCCTTACCTTCCAGCCTCCCAGTCTCTCCAGCTCTGCATCCCGGTGACACCCAACAACCTAAACCATCATCACCTCACGCCCTGCCCCGCCTGCGCCTCCTTGCCTGTGCCTGTGGAGGCGTCCACGACTCTGGGACATCAAGGAGGTGGTCATCCCCCAGTCCCCACCCCACACCCCCACACCCCCTCAATACCAGTGCAACACTCACCCCTACCATCACTGGATATTGCACCCCTCCCCCACATGGCGATCACGAACAATGAGGTGACCATGACCTCAGTCAACAGCCATCAGACACACAGATCCCAGATGCACCCCCCCCCTTACACCCCCCATCATCACAACCGATCAAGTGAGAGCTCAACTAAAGAAACTGCACATCAATAAGGCCTGACCGATTGTGTCCAAGGCCTTTGCTGCTGTACTGGGGGAGCCACTGTAGCACATCTTCAATTTGAGTCTACGCCTTGGACAAGTTCCAACACTGTGGAAGACATCATGTCTCACCCCTGTCCCTAAATAGCCACACCCTAGTGAGCTTAATGACTACAGACCTGTCGCTCTTACATCACATGTGATGAAAACAATGGTGCGACTGGTCTTAGGTATGCTCAGACCCCCGGTACGCCATGCACTAGACCCGTTACAGTTTGCATACCAGGAGAAAGTGGGCGTGGACGATGCCATCACTTATCTTCTACACAACACATTCTCACCTAGACAAGGGGAAAAGTGCTGTGAGAATCATGTTCTTTTGATTTCTCAAGTGCTTTTAACACCATCCAACCCCTCAGACTGGGAGACGAGCTCTTGCAGATGGGTGTGGACGCTCACCTGGTAACCTGGATTACAGATTACCTGACCGAGCGACCACAGTTCGTCAGACTGAAGAACTGTCTCTCTGACACTGTGATTAGCAGCACCGGAGCGCCACAGGGAACTGTGCTCTCTCCAGTCCTGTTCACCCTGTACACATCTGACTTCCGCTACAACACCGAGTCATGCCACATGTAGAAGTTTTCTGACGATACCCGCAATTGTGGGGTGTATCAGGAACGGGCAGGAGGAGGAGTACAGGAGCCTGGTGGAGGACTTTGTGCAATGGTGCAAACTCAGTCACCTTCAACTCAACACTTCAAAGACCAAGGAGATGGTGGTGGATTTCCGCAGGTCTAAGCCCACTCTGCTACCAGTCCCCATTGATGGGGTCAATGTGGAGGTGGTAAGCACCTACAAGTATCTGGGTCTCCACGTGGACAATAAACTGGACTGGTCAGCCAACACTGATGCACTCTACAAGAAAGGGCAGAGCAGGCTGTACTTCCTGAGGAGGCTGCGGTCCTTCAATGTCTGCAGTAAGCTCCTCAGGATGTTCTACAAGTCTGTTGTTGCCAGCGTCCTCTTCTATGCAGTGGTATGCTGGGGAGGAAGCACAAAGAAGAAGGATGCGGGGCAAATTGACAGGCTGGTAAGGAAAGCTGGCTCTGTAGTGGGAGCTGAACTGGAGTGCTTCAATCACTTCAATATCTGACAAAAGGACCCTGAACAAACTGATCAACATCTTGGACAATGAGTATCACCCACTCCACAGCACTATTGTTAAGCAGAAGAGCCTGATCAGCTGGAGACTTCGCTCACTGCCTTGCACAACAGACAGACTGAGGAAGTAATTTGTCCCCAGGGCCATTGAACTGTTCAATGCTTCACTCAAGGGAAGAGGAGAGATAGGGCTTCTACATACTCGATGCACCCGACCGGTAGCGTGACACCGTGACGTCAAAATGACGTAGATCTTGCTGGCGCGCCAGGATTTTAGCCAGGTAGTGCGAGGTAGCGCACCACTCATTTTTTTTCAGACGAGCGCGACAAAGCGGAAACAGGAAGATGGACAAGTTCGAGGGCAAGTGAGAGTTGCAGTGTTTTGATACAGTCGTGAATTTTTAATAGTTTGCTGGATAAGTTAACAAAGTTACCAGCGATAGTTGCAACACATGGAATTAAGAGGAAAGAATAGAAACAATTTATTTTCAAACAAAGGATATCTATTAAGGCCTGAACAAAATCTCTTTCCACTTCAGGAAATTACACAAACTCAGCCAGCTGCTAGCTAGCTAGCCAGCTAACTAAACTGTTTAAATTATTAAAATTTCCCTCGGGATGACTAAAGTATCTATCTATATATCCATCTATCTATCTATGTGCGCACACCTTGGAAACTAGATGATAATGATGGTGGTAGTTGTGAATAGTAGCAACCAAAGTCTGAAGTACCATCACAGAGGCTAGCTAATAGCAGAGCCCGTTTACATTCTCTGCCACTAGTGTTTCTTAATGCAGCTTCTTCTGCTGTGTAACGTAGTTAGCGTTAATCTTTTCACAACAGCGACACCTCTGTTCAGGAGAATATTGCAACTAGTGTCGTGACCATGACGCACGAGTATAAATGGTTACGGCGCTTCTGTGACGTCACATTGTCGCGCTACCCGGTCAGGTGCGTCGAGTATGTAGAACGTTATAGACTTCTCCGCATAGTCTGTCTGCCTCTTCACCCCCTCCATGTTTGGATACTGTCTGTCTACTAGCCACTTTTTACCACTGTCTTTCTGCCTCACTGTTTGCGTGCTATATTAGCACATTAGCACATATGCATAACCCCTACCTCCATGCCACAGCCGAACTTTGGCCACACTTCTACCTTTTCTTAAAATAGTTATATATATATATATATATATATATATATATATATATATATATATATATATATATATATATATATATATATATATATATATATATATACATATATAGACTTTATTCTTGCACTGTTTGACTTACTCATTTGCACCATCACCATGGCACTCACTCACACAGAGCACCTTACCTTACCTTATTATGCACAGAGAATCACAGGCTCAGTCCCTGCCTCAGTCATTGCAAGCGCCTCTTGATTGATTAATCACCACTATGTGGATACTTGTTTTTAGAATTGATTTAGATTAAGTGTTAGTTAGTATAATTTGTATTTTAGTATAT
Organism: Alosa sapidissima; assembly: GCF_018492685.1. NCBI lineage: Eukaryota > Metazoa > Chordata > Actinopteri > Clupeiformes > Clupeidae > Alosa > Alosa sapidissima. The sequence goes on along the minus strand of NC_055975.1, from coordinate 18,760,251 downwards.
TTAGTATATTCTTTATCTTCTACTATCCTTATTGCTTAGTTGTGTTTTTATATTATGTAAGGGATAATGCCCAACGAGGTGTCCATTATCAGAAATAAATGGACGACGATAAGGCGTGAACTGTCCGACGCAAAGCGGAGGTTGCTTCCACGAAGTCCATTTATTTCTGATAATGGACGCATCGAAGGGCATTATCCCGTTTATACCATGGTTACTTACAAAATAAATACATATGAAATCAATTATTAATACTAAATGAGTTTTAGAGCTAAAATCGTTAGTTTTTTTAGCTGTTTATCGCAACGCTGTGGAATGTTGATAAGTTGATTGTTGACAATGCTGCCTTGGTTACCAACTAGCGTTTGAGCCAGCACAGTGATTTAGAACTGTCATCAGGCAATTCGAACGGAACGTCTTTTTATAGGTGTAGTATATCACTTTTTAAACGACACCCTTTTCAACCTAGACCATGGTATAAATACCTTTTAATTACTTTTTCTGCTGTTAGTGAATGTGTGTGTGTTTGTCTGTATGCTACTGAGACCTTGAATTTCCCCTGGGGATCAATAAAGTATCTATTCATCTATCTATCTATCTACAGTATCAGTGTATGTATATGTGTGTATAGATGTGTGTGTGTGTGTGTGTTTATGTGTTTGTTTATGTATTTGTCTGTGTGTGTGTGTGTGTGTGTGTGTGTGTGTGTGTGTAAATATGTGTGTGTCCATGTACATGAATCTTAAGTGTTGAAATTGTTCCCCCCCCCCCCCCACAGTTCCATGCCATGGACACGCTGCACAAGAACGGCTACGACATGACGCGGGCCATCGCAGCGCTGGTGCCCCAGGGCGGGCCCGTGCTCTGTCGGGACGAGATGGAGGAGTGGAGCGCCTCGGAGGCCAACCTCTTCGAGGAGGCGCTGGAGAAATACGGCAAAGACTTCGCCGACATCCAGCAGGACTTTGTGAGTGAAGCAGTGTGGCGTGGAGAGTGGGCGTGCGTGCGTGCGTGCGTGCGTGCGTGCGAGATGACCAAGCGAGTGTAGAAGTTAAAAAGGAGAGAGTGGGTATGAGGGTTACGAAAGAGAAGAAAGGAATGCCAACCGAAAGAGTTGAAAAGGGGGAAGGCAAGGAGAGAGAGAGAGAGAGATGTCATTTGTGGTTTTGTTGAGGAGAGAGGGAGCAGAAGGAAAAAGGGGTGAAGCAGTAGAGGAGAGGTGGAGAACAATGTGGACAATGGAGGCCTCTTTGTTTTCTTTGTCTTAAAAGCAGACAACCTCCTGCTGGTTGCTATTTTGGCCCAGTTTGATGCACTATGGCCCAGTTTGATGGATGGAGAGCCAGCAGGTTTCTTTGTTAAGAGTTTTGTTTTGTTCATTCTGAGGGTTTCTTCATGGTCTCCCTGAGTTGAGCCTTGGACCAACTCGCAGACCCCAGTTAGGACACCTGATTTACTGCAGGTTCTATAACACAGAGGGGGAATAAAGACATTTAAGAATGGATGCTAATTGTTTTACCCCTTTCTGGTTATAAAAGACAAGCTGTGGTATGTATGTGTACGTATAGAATGTGGTGCTCATGTTAAAAGCCTTCTGCCTTGCAGCTGCCTTGGAAGTCCTTGACCAGTATTATTGAGTATTACTACATGTGGAAAACCACAGACAGATATGTCCAACAGGTAAGTCTATTGGTTTTTTCTCAGTCATATCTCCTCCAGCCCTCATCTCTTGATGCTATTTGTTTGTCCTTTTTTTTGTTCTTTTGTGTTCGGATAAAACAACATCTGGCATATCAGCTTCATGTAGGATATTCCAGCCAGAATCCCAGGACTTGTGGCTTAAACTTGCAACATTTCCCCTCCAGTAATTCCAACTGTTTTTGCGGGTAACAGCACATTGTTCTGTGTCCCTCTCTGTCTTTGTGGTATTTTTCATAACCATGTGGTATTTTTACCATGCTGTGTCCATCACGGATCGCAGTCACTAATAAATTGATGACCCATGTTCCTTTGACCTCTGTTTGGCACAGAAACGGTAATAAAGCAGCCGAGGCCCGAGAGCAAACTGAAGCAGGTCTACATCCCCAACTAGTGAGTATTCACAGGTCAAAAGACAAAGCTACACCCCTAACTAGTGAGTATTCACAGGTCAAAAAGACAAAGGGCCCCATCGTGACATTCTAAAGCGCATCATCACTCGTCAAAAGCTTATTCAAATTTAGTAGGATGTCCAGTCCACATTGGGAGGGGTTTCGTTATCAAATGACAAGAACATGGCGCAACAAGGTGTTCCTAGGTTTTTTAATCAGTCATATGGGTGTGTTTTGGGGCGTAACATCATTTAAACCAATGAGAATGACATCTGTCACTCCCTTTAACGGCGCAATTGCGCAATGTCAAATAAATGCATCGGTATTTTGACATTCAACGGCGCATTTTAAGGAGGCTGCTTGCGAGACCGTATGGAATAGTAATTCCACTAAACCATGCTTTACTAAAACCTAGCATAGCCTTCACGCATTTGCACTCGTCTATTATTTGAACTCATTGGCAAAGTAAAACTAACTTCAACAAGGTGTTAGTCAACGACAAGGACAGTTAAATGCAGTTACTTTCACTATTGACTGACAATGAGTTACCATCGAAAACATAGGCTGAAAAAAGCAACACTTACCCAAATATTGCTCAAATGACTGAACAAAACAACATTTATCCTGCAGAGGAGTTGCTTATATCTCGTGACCGTGCGTCTTCAGCTGTGCTCCATACGTGTCTCTCGCCTCTCCCCTAATCACTTTTAACCGTCATTACCAATTAGCAAATGATGGTAAATAACTACTCATCATGAGATGTACAGTATTTCGTAATATCTTTATTCTAATTATGTTTCCCATTGTAATCGTGCAATTTGTAATGTTTTGCATGGACGTGCGCTGGTGTGCATTCATGAATGATAGAAAGATGGTGCATGCACCTGCAATATGCCTGTTGACAATGCGCTCTTAAAATAACATATAAACAACTCGCCATAGACTTCTGACCAGGTGTACAATAGCGATTTTTAGACAATGCGCCAGGCCACTCCCTAGGTTGTTAATTGCCACACCCCTGGGTGCATTGTTTAAAAAATAAACGTGCAAAATACCAAAAAACGAGTTTTACGACATGCGCCAGTGTGCAAAATACAGCCCAAAGCCTACACACCCAACTAGTGAGTATTCACAGGTCAAAAGACAAGCCAGATTAGAATGCTCATCTAATGTACGTATGATGCTCATCTACGTATGATACTCCTTCTCCCCACTCAGTGTGTAGATTACTAGTAGTGTTGAGTAAAGAACGCTAAACACTTGTATTCTCATTCTCAGTGTTTTTGTGAAATGTTAGTTAATGTGTGTGTGTGTGTGTGTGTGTGTGTGTGTGTGTGTGTGTGTGTGTGTGTGTTTCCTCTGACTCCCTCCCTCCAGTAACAAGCCCAACCCTAACCAGCTGAGCTCCAACAGCATGAAGCTGTCTGGCCTGGTGAATGGCGGCGGGGCAGCAGGAGCTCCAGCAGGGGCTCCGGCGGCAGCAGCAGCAGCGGCGGCAGCAGCGGCGGGGGTTCCGGCCGTGGCGCCCGGGCCCGGGGGAGCAGCAGCAGCAGCAGCAGCAGCAGCAGCAGTGGTCCCGGTCAGCCAGCAGTGCTGGGCCGCGCCTGCGAGAGCTGCTACAGTGAGTACCAGCCGAACAGTGGTGAGATTTTTACCTCCATGCAAACGCAGAGAGCAAGACTCTGCGTTTCGGAGGAAGGTTTTTAGGCATCCGTAATAGCAAATATACATAAAACATTAATATGTAATGAGAGATAATAAATAAAAAGCTTCTTTCTTTTTCTTTCTTTTCTTTTTCTTTCTCTCTCTCTCTCTCTCTCTCTCTCTCTCTCCTCTCTCTCTCTCTCTCTCTCTCTCTCTCTCTCTCTCTCTCTCTCTCCTCTCTCTCTCTCTCTCTCTCTCTCTCTCTCTCTCTCTCTCTCTCTCTCTCTGTGTATGTGTGTGTGAATGTCGTCTGTAGCCACCACCTCGTATCAGTGGTACTCGTGGGGTCCTCCCAACATGCAGTGTCGGCTTTGCGCCTCCTGCTGGACGTACTGGAAGAAGTACGGCGGTCTGAAGATGCCCACACGCCTGGACGGGGAGAGGCCGGGACCCAACCGCAACAACCTGGTCAGTCCCAACACCTGTTCAGCCAGAACCATGCAGTTCAAATAGTTATCAGATTTACTATTTGTGTGGAAGAAACATGGAGTGATGTCCTAGTAGGAATGGCTGTTTAGCGTTAGGTCATGTGATCCCTTTTTATTTTGGGATCTGCCATAAACTGGTATCCAAAAATAATGAATAAAGATACACATGAAAATGAAACTCGCAGAACTAAAAGCTGTGCTTTTGGAGCGGTTCCTCTTTATAGCATGTCATTACAAAGCGTACCTGTGTGGGTGGTAGACTGAAGTGAAGGCACAGCCCGTTCTCCCTTTTGAGATATGGGGAGTAGAGGATGTCCTAAGAGAGAAGAATGAAATGAAATATAAGCAGAAATGAAATGTACACTGCTCCTTTCTGAAGCCATATTGCACTGTCATGGTAAAATGCTTGCAAAATGAAGAATAATTATAGCAAAATACCCAGCTTTCACTCTAGCCCTACCCAGAGCTGTATCTGTATATATAGGGCTCTGGCCCTAACCATCTGCTAGTCTGTCAATTTTTTTGTCAAACTGCAAATAATAC